>NC_140976.1:58852241-58864741 GCF_056783735.1 Eptatretus burgeri | reverse complement strand
ACCGTTTAAAGAGAACACGTCATGGTGTTTTAGGGCAGTGATTGAAAGTTCAGGAAAATTTTGGCGAAAATCTACTTCTTCACTTACCCCATTCCACCCATTATTTAAATGTAGAAAAGTCTGGGTTACTATCCTCATGACCTCACCCACTACTCTCATTGAATGCAATCCAATTTTTTTTTACAAATCGAGCCAGCAGGCAACCATCGTTTCAAGGAAGGCTCCATAAGATCTCGCACTTTATTTATTCCACCATTTGTAAAGCACTTTATGAAGGATCGGATGGTAGATATTCCAGCAAATAATAATTTTTGGAATAGTGGCTCATGCACAAAATTCCTGGCATCATAGGAGATATCTAGCCGCTGCACTCCAAGAGCTTGCCAAGCATTCAGAAGAGATTGATGAAACGCAGGGAGCCAAGCTCTATCAACCTGCTTTAGGTCTATAAGGAAGAGTTCCCGGTCATTGTCCAATCCACCTGTTTGCCGAAGCAAGGTATTGGTGAGAGGACGCCTGGACCCTACTTCACTATATTGGCGACGTTTTATTGTCATAAGTCGAAAAGCCATTATTCGACTCCGGATGTGCACCAAGTTTTGGCCACCAGACATTCGTGCCCTGCACAATACATCTGGCTTGAGCCAGTGGTGGCCTCCCCAGAAAAAATCAATCAGACTCTTCTGAATGCTTGTGATCACAGCTTGAGGAGGCTGGAGTGTGATGACCTTGTGCCATACGGTTGGAAGTATCAGGTTATTAATGATCGTTACCCGCGCCTTAAGTGACAAGAACTGGAGCATTCCTTTCCACCTTGATAGTTTCTGCTTAATGTTATCGAGGAACCCATCCCAATTCCTTTGCATGTACTGTAGGTCGTAGTTCCCAAATGGATTCCTAAGTATTTAAACCCATCTGTTTTCCATAACACTCCTCCTGGAAGAGTTGGGAGAGGTGCACATGAAGAGTGTGATGAGGAGAGTGTATTTGGGTGTAGCCAAAGAGCTACACTCTTGTTCCAATTTACTCTTGCTGATGAGGCAAGTTCAAATTTGGCAAGACAACAGGAAAACTCACTGACATCTTTTGGGTTTTTGACCACAACACATAGGTCATCTGCATAAGCTGAAATAACAATGTTTGGACTGTTTGACAAGGAGGTGCGAAGGAGAGCCAGTAGTGGTTCAATGGAAAGTGTGTACAACATGCCTGACAGTGGAAACCCTGACGGATACCACGCTGAAAAGGAAAGGGATGACACAAACTATTATTTACTTTCAGCAGGCATGATGCATTTCTGTACAAAAGTCTTATGCAAGATATGAATTTTTTTCCCAAAACCTGCTCTAGTAAGAACTGCAAATAAGAACGAATGATCCACACTGTCAAAAGCTTTTTCCTGATCCAGGAGTAACAACCCAAAACCACGAGGTACGGTTTGACCGATGGCAATTAAATCTCGAACTAAAAAAATACTGTCATAGATGAATCGTACAGGTATGCAATACGTTTGGTCATTTCCAATCAGGAGAAAGATGACATTTTTTAGACGCATTGTAAGCACTTTTGATACAATCTTGTAATCAGTGTTTAGCAATGAAACAGGCCGCCAGTTCGTAATCTGCTGAAAATCCCCTTTCTTTGGGAGGAGACACAAAACCGCTCTCCTGCAGCTCAGGGGCAATTCACCCTGATCTAAGCTTTCAAGCAGGGTCTCCATTAGAGCAGGACCCAGAATGTTCCAAAAAGCTTTGTAAAGTTCAGCAGGAAGTCCGTCAAGTCCGGGGGCTTTGCCATCCTCAAGAAGTTTTGATGCCGCAGTGAGCTACACAAACGAGGAGTTGCTGTTTTTTTCGAGTTGCTGTTGCTGTTCTTGAGAAAGGAATGAGAGAAATCCAATCACCTCATTTATAATCGTTTTGTCCACAGTTCTCGGTGTAAACAGATTTGAGTAGAAATCCTGCATCGAGTGTTTAATGTCACTCTGGCAAGTCAGAACACCGCTAGAAGAGTGTAAACTGTGAATCTGCCGAGAGGTCTTGACGGCCTCCTCAAGGTTGAAGAATTTCTTATTTGGAGTCTCCAGCTGAATTCTGCTCATCCGAAGATGAACCATTGCTCCAGCCACACGCTCCTTGACAAGTTCAGCCAGTAGGGTCTTTTTTTTTTTTACACCAATTGCTGATAGTGATCACTTTCACTGAATGTTCCAGCTTCTTATTCATATTTAAGTACATCTGCTTTGAGAGCACTTATCAACCCAGATGCATTACTGGTGGCACGTGAGCAATATTGTTGACAGAAAATCCGAATTTGGGATTTCGTACAGTCCCACCACTGTCAGGTATTAGGATAGGAACACTTTTGTTTTTATAACCTCTTCCATACCAGTCTGAAGGCATTTTCAAACTGTACATCTTGTAATAATTTAACATTAAAAGTCCAGTATGCACTATTACAACAATGAAAGGGTAACATACATTCCATTACAATCATATGCTGATCAGAAAAGCCAGATGGACTAATGCATGGTCTCTGAACCAGATTCACCATTCCCAGGTTTACGTACAATCTGTCCAGTCGGCCCATGGTTATCTGGTTCTTTGAACAGCACACCCATGTATATTGACGGGTGTTTGGATTTTGCAGATGCCAAACATCCCAAAATTTAAGTTTTTGTACAAGTTTTGCCAAATACCTTGCACTGGGTGGATGTGGCTCAGGAGTATTCCTGTCCAGTCGGGGGTTGAGTGTGTAGTTATAATCTCCCCCCATACAAATTAGACGAATCAAGTCAACAGTGTTTGAAATACCTGCTAAATTTGGAAGGAATAGAATCCTTTCAGCGCTGTCGCTGGGGCAATACACATCAATAATACAAATTTTTTGATTCATGCTAATCAATTCCACGGCAATTAAGAATCCCTTACAAACAACCCTACAAGAAATCTCCGAGGGTTGCACTCTAGGGTGCACAATAATTGCCACACCTGCCTTAGCATCCTCAAAGGCACTGGAGAAAAAAAGGCAACCTTTAAAAACCCTGCGCCACTCGTCCTCACAAGGTTGGTTGGTGTGTGTCTCTTGTAACAATAGAATATCAATTTTTTCTTCCTTAAACATCTGCAACACCTCGAGGCGACGCACACAACTGCGACCTCAATTTTTGTTGAGGGATGCTACCTTCATTTACATTTTTTGTAAAAAAACAACACTACTATTACTACTCTTGGAGTTCTTTTCTGGCCTTAGTGGCACACTTCTTCAACCGCTGAAATTGAGGTTCTGAGATCCTGACTTGCTGAGGTTCGTGAATCATATTTTTCGCAGTTTTTAGAAAGGCATGGATATTCGGGAAAAAATCCCGAATTCTCACATGCCTTTTCCTGAAGGTTTCATTTAAGAATTTAATAATTTCATCTTGTGTAACCATGGTGTCTCAATCATCATCCTCTTGGGCACAACACCCATTAACCGACAGGGTAGAAGAGGTATCATCAAAGTCAGCCTCAACATCTCTGTCATTCTCTTCCTGATCCAAACTTATTTCTAAGTACAAATCTCTATAGAATTAGAAACATCAATCTTTCCATTCCCATTTAGCTGCCCCCTATCACATGCAGCTTCCTTCTTATCATCTCTTCCATTTTGTTCCACAATGGTAGATTTCCTCTGAGGGGCTTTCCGGCTTATCAGCCTTGTCATCACAAACACACACCTTTGCGCACACCTCAGTGATAAATTCCTTTTTATCACTGCAGAAACGATAAATATCAGAATCCCCACTAGTAGCCTCCTGAGAGGCATGAGTATTCTCAATGTCGACATCACACTCATACAACTCAGGCAATTCAGCGAGTGGTGCAAATGAATTAGTCAAAGTTATAAACAGTTGTGGTTCAATTTCCAGTCCCAAAGAGGGATTCTCTATGTGAGATGCATCTTGCAAGCTTGGCACATCTAACACAATGAGTATCTTACTTTGTGTTGTCTTTGTCTCATTGACGACTGGACACGAACGTTTTTGCCCTTTTTTAAGAGACAGTCATTAACCCCTCCATGTCGTCATCAGTACAGTCCTGTACAGAGGAGGTCGAGGGACCAACCACTTCTGGTACATTAGAAGGTAGAGAGGAGGAGTGTATCGGCACCATCGTGATTTTTGATACGATCGTACTGAACTTGCTCAATTGAGCACACAAATCATCATTCCGAATGAAAGGTGGAGCGTTAGACACGTTCACCTTAACCGCAGGTGTGTCTAATGGGGAAACAAGGAGAAACAGGTCGGGGTGTATGGCAAGGCCTTGCTCCACAACGGAGGTTACCATGTGCACCTCGGAAACAAACGCAACGACCTTCTTGTTCATTCGAGAGGCTGCACGGATGTTGTGTAAACCAACGATTTTACCGATTGCCATTAACACGTCCTCAATCTTTACCTCCCTCGGGGGATCGCACATGAGGCCATTCTTACGAGCAAGTATCTCGTACATGCTATGATTCAAACGAACGTTTGCCATAGTTAAAAGTAATTTTAACAAAAGAAAAAGAGTTTACATCAACAAAAGAAACCTACCACAAGTGGCGCTAGTAAGTGGAGGAAAATAATAATAATAATAATAATAATAATAATAATAATAATAATAATATGGACAAGGTCCAAGAATAGTTTAAGGCAGCCAAAAAGCGTTGGCTAAAACTAGCAAACACGTCAGATGGAACACAGGCCTCAAAACCAGGAGGGGTTCTGAAAAATACCTGAACCCACCTACCATGTGCGCTCTCTTTCTCTCTCTTGCTCAATAGATAAGACAAAACAAGAAGAAAGGGGTAAAGAGAAACAAAAACCAAAACATTTGGACAACAAGAAGAGAGCAAGGAGAAGCAACGCAGGCTCCACACGTACCGCCAGACACTGAGCAACAGCACCCTGCGATTGCATGTGCGTGCCAAGTGAACAGCTGTGCAAAGTGGGAGGGGTGGGGGAGCGAGAGAGAGAGAGAACGAGAGAGAGAGCGCGAGAGAGAGAGAGCGCGAGAGAGAGAGAGAGAGCGCGAGAGAGAGAGAGAGAGAGAGAGAGAGAGAGAGAGCGCGAGAGAGAGAGAGAGCGCGAGAGAGAGAGAGAGAGAGCGCGAGAGAGAGAGAGAGCGCGAGAGAGAGAGAGAGAGAGAGAGAGAGAGAGAGAGAGCGCGAGAGAGAGAGAGAGAGAGAGAGAGAGAGAGAGAGAAAGAGCAAGAGCAAGAGCAAGAGCAAGAGCAAGAGCAAGAGAGAGAGAGAGACAGAGACAGAGACAGAGAGATAGAGAGAAAGAGAGAGAAAGAGAAGGGAGGGGGAGAGAGGATATGTGGGAGGGAGATAAGGGAATGGAGTGAGAAAAAGGAGGAAATGAGGGAGAGAAGAGAGAGGGGAGCGAGAGGGTGGGAAGAGGGAGGGAGGGAGAGAGGAGGGAGGGAGGGGGAGAGAGGAGGGGAGGGGAGAGGAGGGGGAAGGGAGAGAGGAGGGAGGGGAGGGAGAGAGGAGGGAGAGAGGAGGGAGAGGGAGAAAGGAAGAAGGGGGAGGAAGGAGGGAGGAGGAGCGAGGAGGAGTGGGAGAACTAGAAGGGGTGAGGAAGGAGGGAGCTAGGAAGGAGGGGCAGAGTGAGAAAGGGGAGAGGGGGTGCGCGTGGCCTCACCAAATATCACTATACACTCCAGAAGGGGGTGGGAGTGAGGAGGATGGGGGAGAGAGGAGGTGCAGAGTTGGGAGGGGAGGGGGTTTTGGAGGAGGCAAGAATGAGGGGAGGGTGTTCTTGACTTGCTTTTATTAGTGGGACTTGTTGAGAATGGGGGGGGGGGGGTTGGAAGTACAGGATTGAACAAAATGGGGTAAATAAAACAGCACGTGGAGACTGCCTAGGGATTTCCATGGGGGGTGGAATGGGGAGGGGGTTTATAAGGAGGTAAGTGTGAGGGGAGAGGGAGGGAAGGCAGCGTGATGGGAAGGGTAGGCGGCAAAAGGGGTGGGAAATCGACCGGTGATAAAGCACACCAAAGCAGCAACATTTTCTTTTTAACTACCGGGTTCCATATAAAACTACGATTTACACCTACTATTGGTCTGCTCGCTCTGATGGTTACCATTCCAAAAGAGTTGCTGTAGCTGTGCCCAATAAGCTGACTCCATTGAAAATTGAGGTAACACCGGTCAACGAGCGTATTATGAGACTAAGAATTCGTTACTCCTTGGGTGTCGTTTCCCTGGTCTCTGTCTATGCTCCGACTGAGGCGAGTGATCTCACCGTGAAGGATGCATTCTATGCCGCACTCGAGTCTATGGTTGATCAGTGTCTGGCGAACTGGCATCAGTGTCAGAAAATTATAAATAAAAAAAATTGTGTTTTACTGGAAACTATATAAAGACAAAGATTCTCCGGTTCTGTTGAGAGATCTGGAACTCGTACGTATTGTCCAGAATCTCCTATTCGCATATTAAATGTGTCCTGTGTGTTGAATAAATATTCTAATTGTATTGAAGGTTCAGAGTTTGTTTCTACATAGGGATGGTTATGAGACTTGTGTTGGTCTCCATGGGTCTGGAACTGTGAACCAGAATAGCACTAAGTTCCTTGATTTTACAAGAAGTCGTGGACTTAGGGTGACTGGTTCATAGTTTCAGCACCTTCAGGCTCATCGCTGGACTTGGTATTCCAATGCTGGTGGTGTGGCAAAAGAGATTGACCATGTGCTCATTGGTGGTCACCAGAGGATGATTCAGAACTGCAGGGTCTACAGGAGTGCTCAGTTCCTCAATACTGACCACAGGCTTGTTGTAGCAACTCTGAAGTTGCAGCTTAAATCGGGGAGAATGGTACCATCCCAGACTAGGCTGGATGTTGGCAAGCTTTAGGATGAGAGGGTAGCTGAGGAGTTTGTGAACAAGCTGAGTGGGGATTTGGGGGGTCTGGGTGCTTTAGGGAATCCTGAAGAGTTGTGGAGTGCCTTTAAGACCACCATCCTTGATGTTGCTGGTAGATGTGTTGGAACTCACCGTAGGGTGAAAAATAATTTTGTTTCTCAAGGGACAGTGGATATCATTGACAAGAGTCGCAGGGCCAGGCTTAATGGCAGAGCTGAGCTGTTCAGGGAGTTGAGGCATAAAACAGTATGTGCACGAAAGGTGGACAAGGAGGCTGATGTGCGAAAAATATGTGAGGGGGGTAGAGCATCACCTGTGGTCAAGTGATTCTCATCCTGCTTATAGGGGAATTCACGCATTGTGTTCGTCCAAGCCCGTCCCTCGGTTTACTGCAGTTAGAATGGAGGGTGGTGGGCTTTTGCCAGAGGAATTTGAAGTGAAGGCGCACTGGGCCGGTTACTTTGAGCGGCTGCACAAGGCTGATCCACCAGCTGTTGAATTGGATGTCAGGGGTGTTACTAACCCTATTGCTGACCCTCCAATAACTTGTGATCCACCTTCGTTTGTGGAAATACAGGCTGCGGTGAACCGGTTGAAATCGGGGTAAAGCTCCATGCTGAACTTCCCAAGGCTGGTGGAAATGCTGTAGTCATGTCATTGCAGGCAGTTCTGTGCTCTGCGTGGAACACAGGCATGATCCCAATTGACTGCATGAGGGGCCTTGTTGTCCCTCTCTGGAAAGGGAAGGGTGATCACCAGGACTGCAACAACGACCGAGTGGTGACACTCCTGGGCAAGGTCTTTACTCGAATAATTATTGATAGGGTTCACCACCATGTGGTTGAGCAAAGGCGCCTAGAGCAGTCAGGCTTTACACCAAAGAGTTAAATGATTGACCATGTCGTTGTTCTTCTGGTCCTTGCCGAACGCAGACGAGAGTTTCGGCAAGGGCTGCTTGCAGCTTTTGTTGATCTCTGCAAAGTGTTCGATTCAGTGAATCGGAATGCCCTCTGGAGGATTCTTGGTCTTTGTGAGGTGCCACCAAAATGGATCAATCTGATGTCTGAACTATACTCTGGAAATGAGAATGCTGTGAGATGTGGTGGTACCATCTCTGACTTATTTCCAGTTGGTACTAGGGTTCGTTAGGTGTGTGAACTGGCCCCCACACTTTTCAGCACTTGTATGGACTGGATTCTAGGGAGGATGTCGGAGAGATCAAGCTGCGGTGCATCGTTTGGGAATGTCCATATCTGTGACCTTGATTTCGCAGACGATGCAGTCATTTTTGCAGAGACTCTGGATATCCTTTTGGGTGCCCTCGATTTACTGAATGAGGAGTAGGAGCCGCTGGGATTATGGGTTTCCTGGGTCAAAACTAAGATCCAGGCTTTCACTGACATCTCGGATGCTGCTAACTTGTCTGTACCTGTCTGTGGCGAGGATGTTGAGGTCACGGAGAGATTCACTTTACTTTGGCAGTGATATTCATGTCTCCGCTGGCTGTGAGCCAGAGGTCAATTGACGTCTGGGTCGGGCCGAGGGAGTCATGGGGTGTGGTGCTGTTGGTACCTGTGCAGGAGGACGAAAGTCCGAGTCTTCAGGTCCTTGGTCCTTCCAGTCTTTCTCTATGGATGAGAGACTTGGACGCTGACCAGGGATCTGAGATGGAGACAAAATTCCTTCGGTATCAGGTCTCTTTGGAGAATCCTTGGCTATCGCTGGTGAGACTTTGTGTCCCATGAGCGTTTGCTGAGAGAAAGTCAAATGAGATTTGTTACCTGCATGGTCTGTGAGCGTTAGCTGCGGCTGTATGGACACGTGGCTCATTTTCCTGACACTGATCCTGCTCACCAGATTCTCTCAGCGACGGATCCTTGTGAGTGGAGGAGGCCTATGGGCCGACCACGTGCCTCGTGGTTGCAACAGGTTGATCAGCATCTCAAGGAGTACAGGTGGAAAGTGGACGCAGACCTGATAACCTTGAGAATCTCTGAAACTAAGTCGAATTAAAAAATTTTAAGCTCTGATTTGAACTCAACAGCAGTTTTGACGCTAAAAAAAGTGTTCATTTGTCCAATACAGACATTGCTTTGGCGTTTCCAGGTGCATAGTTTTCTCGATGGTAATTGTTAATCCATATACCTGTTTACTTTCAGCAAGCAAAAGGTATGCTCCCTCCTTCTCCATTTTTTTTCAAAATAAAGTGTAAATTGCCAAACATTAAACTGAACTTTTTCTACTATTTTGAGAATTATATAAACTGAACAAAAGATTTAGGAAAGTGCCAAAATTAACCAGCTTCATTAAGCTAGTTTCATTGAGTGCAACGGAAATAACTTAATTCAGTGCAACGAAAATAATTAACCAGCGGTATCGACGTAAAGGCGGCCGTGCCTGGGTTCTCCGTGCCTGGGTTCTCCGTGCCTGGGTTCTCGGTGGGGAATCTCTGGAGTTGGGAAGGCAAAATAAATTAAATTAAAGATCGAATTAAAAGACAGAAAGAACAATTAACATCATGGGAGGATTAGGGTGAGTGAAACAACTGAAAAAAAATTCTGTCAGGAATGCGTTTCCCCTTTAACACATCTTAAAAATCAATGGGATTTTGAAGTTCCATTCAAACAATGTTTTCGAGGAACGTATCTGTGACGTAAATACCTTGAAGTGTGTGTGTGTGTGTGTGTGTGTGTGTGTGTGTGTGTGTGTGTGTGTGTGTGTGTGTGTGTGTGTGCTTGTGTGTGTTTGTGTGCAATGGTGGATCCTGGGGGGGGGGGGGGGAGGGCAAAGCGTAGTAGCGTAGTACAATTTGATCCGACTTTGATCTGACGTAGCTACAATTTGATACGTAGCTTTGATCCGACAGCAAAGCGTAGTACAAGCCTGAACTATTTCACGAGGTAATTCAAAGTTTCATTATTATACATCATCCATTATTATAATTAACTAGTGCGTGCCTGTCCATGCGTGGCCGTACGTGCAAAAAAACAAAGAAATAAAAAAAAACAAACCACGAGCCAGAAACAAAAACCACACAGACCGTTCCTTCGCTCTCGCGTGGCTGTTCGTGCAAACCAAAAAAAAAAAACTTTCAAACAGCAACACAGGCCATTCCTTCGCTCTCAAAAACGACGACTGGATTGGGGCATTGTGTTTATCTATGAATGCGCATAAGAAATCGAGAAATTATGAGTGAAATGAAAACGAGAGAAGAACCTTCAGAGTGTAGGCTTTATTCCATTTGATTGAAGCCGCTTCTACGGGCACACCAGGGAATACAGACGCAGCATGGAGTACATAAGCAGTAAGGTATACACGTGCAACTAATCACCGCAAAATAAATCAGTATAAGCACGGAGTCCGATATACTCTCAATTCTCACCATTCAACGAGCACCAAGTGAACCGCTGCCGTAAACGACAATGCGCATGGGACAATCCCCCCGACCGAGCCGAACCTTAGCTTTATCTATCCCGTGCTCGAGCCGTGCAACATGTGATCACACGTCACGACCTTCAATTCACCCCATTTTCCCCGTCTTTAAAATGTAACTAGAGGCCCAACTAACGCACCATGATTACTTCAGCACTACAGGAGTATACATTTCAAGCAACGCGAACTATCTAAACCACAGAAGCATACATGCCAAGCAGTGAGGATTATTTTGAGTTGTAGGAGCATGGTAATGAGCATCGATATATTATGTAACGAGCATATAGGAGCATGAGCATCGAGGATGCCGATAATCCCCTTTACAGATTGAGTCGGCGAGGGGGTATTATCCGTCGACCTCTCCGGGAGTAAATGGCGGTTTCACTTGAGGGAAGCTTCCGATCCTCTTGGTGAGCCTCGACTCGTGCCGGGGATGACTCCCCGATCGCTCTCGGGTGGAACACGGCAGCTCCGTCGCCACCATTCTCGGGTGGAGTTCCTGGGGGAGGGGGAACACCTGGGGAGGGGATGTCAGAGGGAGGAGCGCCGGATGGTGGTGTACCTGCGGGAGGAGTACCTGAGGGAGCCAAATGGCGAACCGACACAGTGGTCTCCCTGCCATCCGGGAGCCTGACATGAGCATACTCTGGATTAGTATCGATGAGTTCGACCTCTTCCACCATGGGTTCATACTTGCTTTGTCGTACCGGGCGTTTCATGAACACTGTTCCGGGATGCGTTAGCCAGTTGGGCACCGATTGGCCGTCAACATAACGCCACTGGTGAGTAAACATTCGTTCGTGAGGAGTTGCATTGGTGGACGTGCAGAGCAAAGAGCGTATGGAATTCAGAGCGTCGAGAAGGGTAACCTCCCACTGCTCGGGCCCCAGTCCTCTCGATTTCAGCGCCAGAGTTACGGCTTTCCAAATAACTCCATTATACCGTTCCACCTGCCCATTACCCTGTGGGTTGTAACCCGTCGCTCGACTAGTTGCTATGCCGTGCTCTAATAGGAATTGTTTTAGCCCGGCCGACATGAAACACGGCCCTCTGTCTGAATGTATGTACGAAGGTTTCCCAAACATAGCGAAGAGGTCAGACAGACATTTCACGACAGTGCCGGAGGTCATATCCGAGCACGGAAATGCGAAAGGGAACCTTGAATATTCATCAACAACAGTGAATATGTATCTGTTGTCTGTCTCGGTCGACAGGGGCCCTTTGAAGTCAATGTTTAGTCTCTCGAAGGGAGAAGTGGCCTTGATCAATCTGCCAGAAGCCGCGCCATAGAATCTGGGTTTTAGTTCAGCACAAACAGGGCATGAAGCATTCATTTGTTTAATATCTTCAATAGAATAGGTAAGGTTTTGTCTGCGCATGAAATGTGCCATTCTGGTTACCCCCGGGTGGCACAGAGACACATGGAGGTCTTGCAAAGCCCGACTGATTGTCGCCGAACAGTAGACGCGAAAGAAGGTGTCTGCAGCAGGGTTTTCCCTCCCCGGCCGGTAAACTTTGTCGTAACTATAGCAGGCTAGGTCTATCCGCCATCTCATAATTTTTTCATTCTTAATTTTCCCGTTATTTTTCCCATCAAACATGAATGCCACGGATCGTTGGTCCGTAACGAGCGTGAAATGGTTTCCCAGTAAATAGTGTCTCCATTTACGTAGGGCTTCGACAATGGCGTACGCTTCCTTCTCTATTGCCGAGTGTCTCTGCTCGCTTCCAGAGAGAGTTCTCGAGAAGAACGCGACGGGTCGCCCAGACTGATTAAGCGTAGCAGCTATCGCGTGATCAGAAGCATCTGTTTCCACCACGAAGGGCACCGAGCTATCGATCGATAATACCACGAAATTACTGATATCATCTTTGAGGCTGTGGAAAGCTGTTACAACAGCGGCATCTGGTGGGAAGTTTTTGCAATGCACTAGGGGATGTATTTTCTCGGAGTATTGGGAAATCCATCTCGCATAGTAAGCGAACATGCCGATCACCCGGTGCATTGTCTGCAGGTCCTGAGGTGGGGGTAGCTCACGAAGTGGGCGCAATCGTTCAGGATCTGGCTTAATCGTGCCGTCGGCTATCGTGTAGCCGAGAAGGTCAATTGACCTTGCCGAGAATACGCATTTCTCGTAGTTGAGAGTCAGATTATATTTTCTAGCAATGCT
>NC_140976.1:58842241-58847241 GCF_056783735.1 Eptatretus burgeri | reverse complement strand
TCCGTTTGCCGCGGAATAAATGTGCCTCATGTTGAACTGTTTTTCCCGTTTCGCTTCGTCTTTAATTGAATCTCCATCTTACTTCACGTAAAGGGTTGGTAGTGGGCTTAATACTCCCGACAATTAATCGGAACCGTCGAGGTTGATGATAACACCGCTCGGTTATCCCGATAGTACGGAACGGGTCGCTTAAAGTGGCCCGTGTCCGAAGTCGACCTGCAGCGAGGTGCGTTCTCGCCCGGTCTACCCTCTGTGTGGGTACTTAGGTAGGTCGAATTTGGCGAACAACCCTATCCCACGCGGGGGGCCGATTGGCACGATCGTGGTGAGGCCGAAAGGCCCACCCGTGACTAGTTCCCGACGTTAGTCCGAGAGGGTCACGACGGAATTGTCCGTCCGGTGGGCGACGTGCCGCGATTCGAGTTACGTGGCCGCTCGCACGCCGGTGGGCGCGAATTCGCAACAATATATATATATATATATATATATATATATATATATATATATATATATATATATATATATATATATATATATATATATATATATATATATATATATATATATATACATATATCTGCAAACGTGTCCAGGCAGTGTTTGTCTCTGGATGGAGTTTGTGTCCATGCATTGTATATCTTCTGACATTGTTTGTCTCCAGACCTGTCCAGGCCGTGCCTGTTTATCTCCAGACATGTCTGGGTGGTGATTATGTCCATGTGGTGTTTGTCTCCAGATGTGTCCAGGTGGTGTTTATGTCTGGACAGTTTATCTCCAGACATGTCTGGGTGGTGTTTGTCTCAGAGTGGTATTTATCGTATGATCGGTAGAAAATGGATTTCAAACATTACTTTGTTTCCATCTTCAATGTTATTCTGTGCAGAATAATTTTGATGAGACGGTATGAATCGTAATTAGCACTCCACCACATGTCTGCCTTCCCTTCCTCTGACCTCATGCTGCCTTCCCTTCCCTCACCCGTCCTCACTCTCCCTCCCTGATCACTCCCGCATCCTCCTCTCTCTTTTCCCTACCACCTCTTCACTCTCCTTCCTCTCTCTCTTCCAAACCCCTCTCTTTCTCCCCCCCCCCCCCAGTATCCCCATCAGCGAAGCAAGGGGTTGTATTTGCGAGTCCAAAATAATTGACTAAGGGTGCCACAAACACACAACTATTCACTCACATTGGTGACCAGGCAAGGTCTTTCAAAGGATTTGGGAATGAAATTGCTCCAAGGTGAGCAGGGCTTTCACACGAGCAGCACGAACCAGCCCATAGCCGCGGCACCCAGCAGAGAGGCGAAGGAGCGTTTAGCACAGTGAATGAAGAGAGAGCAGTGGGCAGAAAGAGGAGCGGGCCAGTGAGCTCCTGGCTCACCGCACCAGCTCCAGCGGGCTTCTGGGTGGCACTGGCTCTTCTCGCTCCAACTGACTTCCCAACCACAAGCGTAGCCCCTTTTATCATATCTCCCGTGGCCACATCCACAGGACCTGAGTGTCCCTCCCAGGCTGTCTCCGCGACTCATGCATGCCCCTCTACCAGTACACTGGTACTCATTTCACCAACCTCGGAAGGATGATAGGCTGAATCAACCCCACCTGGTGTTGGATTCTGCAGCCAACGGAGCTCAAACTCATGACTCCAGAATCCTAAGCTCGCCCCTCTAACCATGAAGCCAACATCAGGAATGGACCAGCGAGATATTAAACATGTCCTGATGAAACAGAGGCCTGAGATACGCTCTGATGAAGCAGAGATCTGCAACATGCCCTGTTTGAGCAGAAATACATGGGACATGTCCTTATGGAATAGACAGACTGTGATGAGCAGAGGATGGACATTGCAGACAAGGAATCAGGAGTTATGCTTAATGTACCGGCATATCATGGTCCACTGTTTTTGAAAGGTACCGTGGGTCTTTGACATTCGTGGGTGCGAGCAGATGATACAGACAAAACGGATAACGTTTGGGGAAAACATCTGGGAACAAACATGGGGGTATGAGAAAATTATCTGCTTCTTTACATGGACCAATACCTGAGATAGAGAGGAATCCTTGATATATGATAATCCTTTCGCAGTGAAGGTTTTGGATTCTTCATTGCAAAAGGTGAAGATGAGGTGAGAGGGTTTTGGAATGAAAGAACCCTTGAATCATGCAGGGCCCCAAATGACTCATGGACGTAGCCACTTCTTCACCTCTGACAGGCAGAGAGAACAGTTCTTCCCATCGACCCAACACGATCACAAGGAAGTTGAGAACAGTTCAAATGCCTCACCATGGTCTCCTCAAATCGTCCTTCCTCCAGGGCAATGGAAGTCCACTTTTCACCACTTGCAGGTTAGTTCAGGTTCAGTGAGATGGTAAATATTCTGATATCACTTCAATGTCGCATAAGATGGTCCGAGACAAACCTATCCACACGCCACTGGTCACTGCTGTGATAATATAAAAAAAAAAAATAGACTGAATGTGGCATCGCAGCTAGAAAGTAGATGGTCAGTGCTACAAGCTTCCTATTCATTCCAGAAACACAATGGACAACAGCACTTTCACTGTCATTTTGTGAAGGGCATTGTATGCTAGTTTCCTGTTCAAAGTACCTATTCCTGCTCCGACTACACCTGAAGAGGTAGGCACTGTTGGGTGGGATCGATTGCCCACAGAATATCCCAACGACCAATCTGCTGAAAGAATGGATGAGACAAGAGGAGTAAAATCTCATGAGGACAAAAGAGTCAATGGATATAAACGAGAACGACACTCGGTAAGCGTATACCTCCGCCAGGCCGAACAGTTTACATTTTGTATTCGACTGATAGGCCAGATCTGCGAATCCGTCCATCACTTTTTGAGATATCATGCTATATATCGTTTTTGGCCCGATCCCTCAATTGTGAAGAATCACTGAGGAAATGAAAATAAATATTCTGGTACAGTATCCTGATCTGTTTCTGGATTTTCACCAAAATCCAATCAATTCGGCCTTGTCACACACCAAACCAGTGTGACCACTCCTTGGCTTTTTTCACAAGATCTTGGCTATTCGTTGTTCACCTTGGCGTCTTGGTTTTCTATTATCATCGCTTTTCCGAAACCTTGTGAATTCTTGGCTTTTTTCATTGGCCCACCTTGACATTTATGAAAATGAGGAGTGGTCACACTGCACCAAACCTGTCCACCAAGTTTTGTCTGAATCCGTCCATAACTTTTTGAGATATCCTGCTGAAAGACAGAAAAACAAGAGTGAAAACAACCTCCATCCACCTTCTGTGGCAGAGGTCCACCTTCTGTGGCAGAGGTCCACCTTCTGTGGCAGAGGTCCACCTTCTGTGGCAGAGGTCCACCTTCTGTGGCAGAGGTCCACCTTCTGTGGCAGAGGTCCACCTTCTGTGGCAGAGGTCCAACTTCTGTGGCGGAGGTTCGCCTTATGTGGCGGAGGTCCACCTTCTGTGGCGGAGGTCCAACTTCTGTGGCGGAGGTCCACCTTCTGTGGCGGAGGTCCAACTTCTGTGGCGGAGGTCCAAACAGTCGGATTCGGATCCAAACTGAGGTGACAAACAAATCGAGATAAAATCACGTAACAATCATCGAATGTGTCACAGCTTCGATATCAAGTGTACCCACCTGTGAAAGGTATGCATGCTTTCCATCTTTGTCGAACTGACATCATCCAATACTTTAGAAAGCCACACCTGTACGAAGCATTCCAGCTCACCTGAGTCAGTTATACTGATAGAAACAACAAGCTATTGATAGTAGGATGCAACTAGGATGACGTCACAGCATGACCGTCACCAAATTCTGCTTCGAAGAGCAAAGGAAATCAACCACCATTGAAAGATGGTGTTCATCTGTAATAATATGATATGACTTACGGTTACCGGTGCAAAGTACATAATTATATCAAGATTGTTGTCTCACGTCCATACATGAGCTGTCACTGAGTTTGCCTGCTTCTCATGACATAAAGAAATGGAGGATTAATATTATCATTGACTGGTGCAAGTCCTCTTTTGTACTTCTTCGCAGTTTTACATGAGGTCATCTTTATAATACTAGTACGTGCCCGTAAAAAAAAAAAAAAAAAAAAATAATAATAATAATAATAATAAATAAATAAATAAATAAACCACACAGGCCGTTTCTTCGCTCTCACGTGCCCGAACGTGCGTGACCCGGAAGTTCATTATTATTCGCAGTTACGATTATTCGCAATTTATTTTTAATACCCAATTATTCAATTAGCGCCAACGTATTTTACCTTTTCGCAATGTCGTGGTAAGGAAAAACAAAAAGAGAAGAGAAGAGAGAGAAAAAATTTACTTCCTGGTTCGGAGCATACGAGCACTCTGATGTTCCCGAAATTTATACACCGTCTAATATGAAAACGATCATAACTTGGGCCATTCTGTTTATCTATAAATGCGCATAAGAAATCGAGAAATTATTAGAATACACGAAGTCATCACTCTCTGGAAGCCCGTACGTTGTAACCCGTAATGGGGAACGTGGCTGTGCTTCCCTTCCCCCATCGGCCACGCCCACGCAACAACGTGTCTTGTCATTGGTTTGGTAAATAAATGGCCATAACTTGGAAGCACTTGTCCGATTAATATCAAACCTTGAAAAGGCACATCCTCAGGTCCCCAGCAATATACCTGGCAAGTTTCAATTAGATCGGACCAGAGGTTGTCAAGAAACAGCGGTCACACACACACACACACACACACACACACACACACACACACACACACACACACACACACACACACACACACACACACACACACACACACACACACACACACACACACACACACACACACACACACACACATTGCTGGAATTATAGATAGATGTACACATGAGGGTGGGCCTACACTGAAAAATATTGAAATTGAGAAAAGGAATCTAGAGAGAGGGAAAGGTATTCGAGAAAAAGTGGAGGGGCCAAGATGACAAAAGGATAAGAAAATCCACCATTTTGAGTTCATCT
>NC_140976.1:58812241-58832241 GCF_056783735.1 Eptatretus burgeri | reverse complement strand
TGAGGTTGGTCGCCGACAATCTCCATGCTTCCCAGGTGTCCGCTTGTTAAGGGTGGTCGCCGACGATCTTCATGCCTCCCAGGTGTCCACTTGTTAACGGTGGTCGCTGACGATCTTCATGCCTCCCAGGTGTCCGCTTGTTAATGGTGGTCGTCGATGATCTTCATGCCTCCCAAGTGTTCGCTTGTTGAGGTTGGTCGCTGACAATCTACATGTTTCCCAGGTGTCCGCTTGTTAAGGGTGGTCGCCGACGATCTCCATGCTTCCCAGGTGGCGGCTTGTTGAGAGTGACGTTTGGTGGAGATGCTGCACGAGCAGGATATCCTTCCTTCTCCTGAGTGCGTGCCATTCCAGATGACTCCTAATAGGTTGACAATTCCTAATCACCGCAATTATAGATTCATTACAATGCAAAAAATACAGGCAGACATGAACGAGGGTGTCAGGAAAGACTGTGTCAAGGGAGGGCTCTTGGTGGTTTGCCATTGCCTTCCCCTGCAGTGATAAAACTTGGGTAGAGATTTAGAATTTGACCACGATTTGGAAATTATTGCACTTCAGCTACTCTTTGCGGAGGACATTGAGGGATATCAAATGGGAAGACAAGACACCCAGCTTAATGTAAAATTGAAATCCAATAGGAGATATCATGATCACAGTGTGGGAACAAACCTCCATGCTATGATGAAGATAGACACACAATGGTGGGACTTGAGAATATGTTTATCACCTTGAAGTGGGGCCTTGAGGGCTTGGTGGTGGGATTTCCTTGGTTTCCTTTTTTCATTCTTCATTGTAAGAGTCCGATGGTCACTCCAGCACTTACCAGGATGGCCGAGTGGTTAAGGTGTTGGACTTAAGATCCAATGGATTTCAATCCTCATGGGTTCAAACCCCACTCCTGGTAGATTTTTTTTTTATTAGAGATGTACATTTTGACTCCCGATTTCAACTCAAACGGAGAAACAAGGATGGCCTCCAGGTGTCACACTGACCTCTAAATTCTCTAGCCTGGGTTCGAATCCCGACCCCGCTTCGATCTGATGTGAGAGTGAAACAAAGTTGCATTGTGATTGTTCAATCGCAACAAGGACAACATCACGAGGTGCTTAGGGAAATAGATCTTCCACGTGCACTTTCCTTTGCTGAACTCCTTATTATCTGCCAGAATTCCACTTGCAATATCATTGGAGACACATCATTCCCTCATCAACAGATAAACCTCATGAATGCTTTCACAGTGAAGAATGCACTGAGGTCTGTTTGCCATTGCCTTTCCACCAGGCTGAGCTGCAATCATTCATCCCCTTGAACCAACTTCGTTGGACATGTTGTTGAAAAGATTGCATCTGACGCTCACGTTTCGGCTCCTGTGCAGCTGTCATCGAGGATAGAATGTACAACATGCTGGTTCTTTGATCCCAAACCAGCATACAGTACTTCCATACTCTGTTGTAAACAAATGCTCTACCTGTCGAGATTCTACCTGTGGTCAACGTGCAGAATAGGGTTGCACACGTGTCTGGCAGTTCGTGCGAGAAACACGACACCGGTCAGAATCGGTGAGAAAACCAGAAAAACTACCCAAGAGGGTGGGTGGTGGCGAGAAGAATCACACGCAATGTCATTGCTCTGCAATCACACAAAGCAGGTTTGCTTATGGCAAAGATTGATCAATCAAAGATACGATCTCCTTTGGAGATTGTCGGGTTGGGTTGATTTGCTGAGGCCATCAAGCCAAAGATCAAGGTGCTTTTTGTTTCAGCGAAATCCATTGGGTTCAACTACCGACACATCTTGGGTCGGATTCGGAGCAGCCATTCGTTCCTTGATGTGTACACAGCACATGGCTGTGAGTTGCATCATTTCTGGGACATGGATGATGCTGGGATATCTTTTAGGTCTTTCAAAGCTATGTTGGTGATGCCAGTGCCTTTAGGATTTGGGACCGCACACAATGGCCCACTCTTTTCTAATTGCACAATCGGGTCTTTAAAGGTCCCCTGTCACTCAAAAGTACTGAAATTGCATATATATATATATATAATTATGACGTAATTATTATGTAATTATGACGTCATAATGAAGGCAACTTTGAAAATTTGAAATTAAAAAAAATCACATTCCCCATTAGGAGTATTTGCCATGTGCCAAGTTTCAATTTTTTCCGTGGTGTGGTTTCAGAAATACAGGGATCAATTTTTTTTCAATTTTTTACAATATGGCTGCCATACCTTGTGACCTATGACATCATAATTAAGATTACAACATTCTGCATGAGTAGTCACATATATGGTGAAAAATTTGTCTCAATCCAACAAGTGGTTACGGAGAGAAAAACACAAAAGTTCTGTGCAGACAAACAAACAAACAGACAGACAGACAGACAGACAGACAAACGGACCCAAACGCAATACCCTCTCCTTCGGTGGGGGTAACAATGAAGATTCATGATCATCAAGATTCTAAACAAGAAGCAAAACAAGACAATGGTTAATAACAACAACAACAACAACAACAACAACACCATCTCTAGTTTGGCACGTCGCGGTGCAAAAGAAAGCAACCCTAATCTTCTCTGATTTGTGAGGATGTTACGCACCATGGTGGGACATGTCATATATATTTCCCTCTGGGTGATTCAAGTCGTCATCCGGAACACGTTCTGCACACTCCTTTTCCAGAATATTAAACATGAATGTGTTGTAATCCTCCCAAAACTTGCTCTGGGTTTCCATCCTTTTCTCCAGGCCATTCAACCTTTGTTGGGCTGAAGATTCATTGTTCAGGAATGTAACGTCATCTTTCTTGAAAGGCAAGTTCATACTGTGGTGTCCATCTGCAAGCTTGATCGAACTGTTCACTTTCATCAGGAACCTTCTATCCTCTTGAGAGTTCTCTTGTTTTGTTTTTTTTTGTCATCAATGAGATGCTCTGGAAAAGTCGAAACTGATTGCCTTTTGCAGACTTCTGTTCGGTTGTTTCAGGTCTTCCGGCTCTTCAAGGGTGACAATTTCTGCTTGACTAATAGTGAACTCATTTGCTCGTTTTAGGATTTGCAGAAGGCCGCACGACATTCCAGATGATCCAACCCAACAAAGATTTTGTCGCGTGAGGGCTTCCACGAATGCCTGTTTTTACGGTCATCAGTGTTTAAGCATCCGGCACGCTGTGTCCCATCAATTAGCTGATGATTGCTTCCATCGTAGGTATTGCTATGTCTCTCAAACATGGCCAATAGTGGACGTCTTTCATTGTTGGGATACGTGCCACGGACACTGGCATCTTATCCTGTGCAGACACTTTTGGTAACTCGATAACGATACCATTTTCAAATCTCCCACGAAAGGTCCCTGAACTGCATCAGTCTTCATCGTGTGGGGAGCGCCCATTGTTTCGAGAGTTATCTTCACGGGTTTTCTACTACTACCCCCAAGCTTTCTAAGAAGACCCCCTGTAAAGAATGATGCGATACTTCCAGGATCTAGGAATGCATCTAGGTCTGTGTTCATCGCATTTTTCATTTTAACAGTTACTGAAACGATAGCCATAGCACAGTCTCCTAACCTGCATTTCATGCCTTCTTTTACGTTGCTCGCAAAGCTGACGATGCTCTCGTAGTACCTGTGTCATCAATGTTGCTTCCTGAGTTCCACCATTTCTGTCCAAAGGTCTGAGAAGTTCACCGCCGACATGACGCACGGAAGGATGCCATCCTTAACAATGCTGACAGGTATCTTTGTAACGACTGTCTTCGCTGATGGCCAACTTTTAAACAACCAAAGCATCGACTTGATTTTGAGAAAGTTCATTTATCTTGATATGGTAAGGCTGTCACTGTTTCACATTTTTCGAGAGATGTTCTGTATTCTTGCAGTACAGACACGATGGGGGTAAAGGCGACTGTTTTCTTCATATCGTGGTTTTCATTCGAGTTTGACTTGATTTCATTAGAGATTTCTCATCTGGTTGTTCAGAGACCGTCACCTTATCAACAAAGCTTTCCTTTGGACTTCTTCTCAGACCTTTGAAACATTCCTCTGACAGTCTGTGTTGGCTCGGCACGAACAGCTTCTCTTCCATATGTAGAGTCATCAGCTTCGTTTGATTCACTTTCAACAAACTGGACCAATTGATTTTGGGCCAGGCAGGGGCATGTTTTACAAAGGCGTTAGCGAACACCTCGTTCCTGCCGTAGCGCTCTTCAAGCTCTTTAAGTGCCGACAGGTAACCAGGCCGAGTCTCCACGTAGATAAAAAACCACTCACGATCTTGTAGGCTTCATTTGACGTGTACTGTTCCAAGTCGGTCATTCGCTCGTCGTCGTAGTCGTTCTCCTCCGTGCATACAACGATGTTGGAGTTAAATTTCCGGATAAACCTTTTACACTCAAGTGGTTTTCCTCCAAACATTTTAATTTCTGGAACAGGTTTCCGCAACTGACGGACAACAGACTCTATTTGGTTTTGACTGACTGGCGAGTCCTGACAAGCTGAGACGTTGGGAACAGCGAACATCTGGCTGACTGGTATTGATGATGATGGCTCATTGAAACCTGAAATGTGCGAGGAAATTACATGGCAAGTCACATGTCCATAATGACAGATGGAACCAGCAACTTTTGAAACATTTAGAACGTTTGCATCATTTAGTATGAAATTTCTACAAATATCAACATGGTTACCGTGTTTACTTGGCAAAAGAGCAGGAGCATTTGTCCGCAAGGTGATGTATTTTAAGAAACATTCAGTAATGGCACAGGGCCACATACCTGAGGAATGTTATCTTCCGCACAGCCATCCACAACTTTCAAAGTCATCAAGCTCTTTGCTTTTTGAACAACTCATTGCCATTTCAGCGTCCAGCTCTAATTGTTCTTCCTGTATTTTTACAGTAGTAGGTTAAGTTTTGTCAGTTGAAGTTAATGTTTCTTTTGTAGCAACTTCAACTTCATGCTGATTTCTGCTTTACGCTGTTCTTCCTTCACCCTTAGAGGAAATTAAACTGTATGATGGTGATACGTGGCTGCCACTGGATGACGCGGCTTTCCACTGGCTTTTCCTAGAGCTGGTCTGGGAAAACGTCAACAGCAAGGCTGGGGCTGGTTGGAATAAGAAACCAACTCTCCACATCTGATTCAAACGACATTGTCACATCATGATCCCAGAAACTGATCATTATCATGTGATGTCAGAAGGGCTTTGTAGAAATCTCCATTGCTGGGGGTAATCTTAATAAGGTGTTAACCATTCACCGGAACTTTGCTACAGCACCTGGCTGGTGGAATTACTGGAAATTAAACAATCAATTATGCCAGTTTCATGTTTCAACTGGCCATACAGAGTGTTCAGCTGTTTCGCTTTTTAGATCCTCGTGGAGGATCTCCAAGTCTTATTCACGTTGTTGTTCTTGTGGACTTTCTTGTTTCACAGCCGACAGTTTTCATCGAAACTTCCTGAAACTTGGTGTATATATGTAAAAATACCCTGCGCAGACAGTAACCATCTCAGATTTTGAAAATTCCTCCGACAAAAAAAGTTATGACGTCAAAATATCTCCGCTAATGGAAATCACCGAAAAAAAATTATCTCCGAAACTAGGCAAGCTTTTTGAATTCTGTTTGCAGGAATCGAACAGGGCATTAGCAGAGATGAATCACCGCACATATGATACAGCACTATGACGTCATGTCAATTTTTATGACGTCATTCCTATTTTTTGACATTTTTTGTTTCACAACCCAGAGTTTTCATCGGATCTTCGTGAAACTTGCTATGTATATGCAGAAAGCCCACGCGCAGGCAGTAACCATCTTCGATTTTTGAAATTCTTCCGAGAAAAAAAGTTGACGTCATAATATCGCTGCTAATGGAAATCGCCTATACCATTATCTCCGAAACTAAATCAATCAATAAATTTAAAGCACAACTAAATCAACTAAATCACAAACATGTACAGTCGGCAATAACACAAAATTTAATTTCTTCAAAATGCCAACAGGATGAGAACAACACCGATCTCATGCACAGATTTATCCCCTCTTGTCTTCAGTTGTCCTCCCCTCCTACCCTTCCTCCCACGCATGGTACACTGAAGCTTGTGGCGAGGCTGTTGTCCTGAAACAACTTGCCTTCACCTCATAGAAAGCAAATCAAAATGAAGGCAATCCCAGTTCCTTCTACAAAACTCAGAACAAGGTCTATCTACCCCGAGGAGAGCCGGGGAATAAAATCTTTCTTGGCTCAAGTCTGAACTATCAAACCTGACTCTGTCCTCCTAATCCTGGTGGCGTCGAGTTAAGTCTGTTTCTGGTGTATGTTCTCCCTCCATCCTCTCCCTTGCCTCAAATGGCCGCACTGCTGATACCGCACGTGAAAACACTGAATGCCTAAACTCGGTGTTTCCTTTTAAACCGTGTGTCCCAAACCCATCGCTTTCTGTAACCACCTTACCCAGTCGCATGCAGCTGTTCCTGGACTCTATGTCCTTTTCTCCTGACAAGATGGAGAGCTTGCTGTCAAACTTCGACTAAGATTCTGCAACTGGTTCAGACGTTATCAGCCCACGTGTCCTAAAAACTTGCTCTTCTGCTCTTGCTCACCCTCTCTGTTCTGTTCACCCTCTCATTTGCTCAAGGTCTTCTGCCATCTGCATGAAAATCAGCAAACATTACCACCCTGCACAAAAAAGGTGCAAAAACAGATCCCTGCAATTACAGACCAATCAGCCTTTTCCCAATCATCAGCAAGGTTATGGAATCCATCGTTGCTTCCGACATTACATCCTTCCTCTTCTCCAATGGCCTGACTTCCGATCATCAATTTGAATTTAGACCAGGTCATTCAACCTTGGATATGCTGCTTATCCTCTCCCAACAATGGATCGAGGTCCTCATTGCCAAACATAACATCAGAGTCATCTACCTCGACATATCGCGTGTTTTCAATATGGTCTGGCATACTGTCCTGCTCACGAAACTCTCTTCCAATGGTATCCAAGGCAATCTCCACTCATGGCTCACAGACTTCCTCTCCTGTCGTAGTCACCATGTGGCCCTAAATGGAGTTCTTTCATCCCCTCTTCCTGTCCAGGCTGGAGTTCCTCAAGGTCACGTTCTGGGCCCTGTTCTTTTTCTGGTTTTCATCAGTGATCTCTCCGACTCTCTGGAAAATCCTCTATATCTCTTTGCTGATGAATCCACCCTCTGCCGTACCATCGGTCTTCCCTCAGATTGACAAGCAGCAGCCTTTTCACTCTCTGCAGATCTGGGTAAAATCACAAACTGGTCCAACACGTGGAACGTGTCTTTCAACACTGACAAATCTCACACTCTCACTATGTCTCTCTGAAAGGACCGTCTGGAAACTCCCCCCCCCCCCCCAATCTATTTTCTCAACAATCATCTTCAATAAGTCCTTTCATTCAAAGTTTTGAGCTTTTGGGCCTCACGATCTGCCATGATATTTCCTGGGAAAGCAACATCTCCAAGCTGGCTTCCAAAGCCAGTCACTGACTGGGCATCCTCCGTGCAAAGTCCTTCCTCGGCACACCTGAGCTCCTGACCATGCACAAACCTTTCATCCGCAGCCTGATGGAGCAATGTTCTCCCCTCTGGACTGGTGCTCCCACCGCTCACCTTTCTCGGCTTCATGTTGTGGAAACCAAGGCATTTCGGATAATTGGCATCTCCTGAGATGAGGCTGAGTCTTTGGGCCTCTCACTCTCTCACCACAGGCAGGTCGGTGGTCTTTCTGTTTTCTACTGTCTCCTCCCTGGCCTCGCCCCCTTTGCTCCGTCAGCTATCTGCCCCCCCCCCCATATTTCCAGAGAGCACTCAAGGTCCGCCAGCAACTCCCTTCTGGAAAAACTACCAAAATGAAGAATCACCGATCACCTTCACTCTATAATTCCTCGTTTTTTTTCCTGCCTTTGGAACAAACTCCCACACTCTCTTCAATCCCACTCTTGCCTTCAGGTTTTCAAAATAGCTGTTCACCACCGTCTCTTATCCACCCCCATCCAAAATCTTGATCATTTCTACCCCCGTTAATCCACCTCCTTTAAATTCCCTGCTTTCCCTCCTGAAAGTCCCTGTCATGTCCATCTTCTTTACCTTGTGTTACCCCACCACATCCCTCTCCCTTCCACAGATCTCATGTCTCCGTTGCTCACTGTTTTGTACTTCCCTCTTCCGTCCCTGTTGTCTCTTGCTCCCCTTTGTTCTATGTTCTGTGTTAGCTATTATATGAGCCTCGGCATTGTATATAAAAAAACAAGAAAAGACAAAGCATCGGGCAAGGCCGGATAGCCCTGCTCGTTATTTATCAATGAGATGTCCGAGAAGCAATTTTTCCAAGATGGTTGAAAGAGTCCACTGCACACCTGGACACTCTTCCAGGCCGAGAGCATCCTTGGCGTCATTCGTAAACACCTCTCATCCTTAAAAGTATGTAATGGCAGGGGTTCACACAATGTATTTCACAAGGTTCTCCAATGAGGAGCAGCAGATTTCTTTTGTCAGCTCCGAGAGCACTTGTCTGCTTTCCCTAAGCGCCTCTCAGCTTAGTAGGCCTATGCATCTTGCTCCTCTGGAAGCACTCTCTCAGAACGTCCGCTCCAGACAAGACACTCACAAGACGCTCTTTTTTTTTCGTTCCGGACGCTCCTAAACCTCATTTTCATCCTCTTCGCTCACACATTCTCGTCAGATCTTTTTTTTTTTAATCTTATAAATTATGATATAACTTGTTTCATATTGTCATAATTTATAAACCTAATTTGGCTCACTTTAATTTTGAAATCACAGCATAGTTGATCAGAATTATCACGGAAGAATCTCACCCTCACGAGATGAGGAAACCTTCCATCAAAAGCCTCTGTTTTGTGCTCGTCTGCTCTTGAGCTTTCTTAGCATCTCTGAAGTTCTCATTTAGTCTTTTTAGTCCCCGTTGAACTTAGTCCGAAACGGGGGCTGATGCATTTGGTTTCAATTTTTGTGTCCGTGCATGCGTGTGCGTGTGTGCGTCCGCAACCATATGTCGGACGTGTCTGGACCGATTTCATTCGTACTTGGCACAAAGACAAGACGTGATGGTATCCATACGTACGTCATTTTTTTTCCGACATCAGATCCAAAATGGCCGACTGGCGGCCATTTTGGCTGTAAACCCCCCCCCCCCCACGGTGTCAAACACGTACTCAGCCATTTATCGGACATGCATTTCCAGATCATGTTCAAACTTGGCACCCAGATAATGAATGATGGCTTCCATAAGCACATTATTTTTTCCGACATCAGATCCAAGATGGCCGACTGGCGGCCATTTTAGTTGTGAAAAAAACCCTGATGTTGAACATGTCCTCCACCATTTCTCGGACATGCATTTACCAATGTTGTTCAAACTTGGCGCACAAATAAAGAGTGATGGCTTACATAAGCACGTCATTTTTTGTTGGACATCAGATCCAAGATGGCCATCTGGCGGCCATTTTGTTACTTAAATGTGTCCCCAACCATATCTCAGACATGCATGGTCCGATTTTGTTCAAACTTGGCACAAGCACAGTACATGAAGGCGTACACATGCCGCTCACTTTATTTTGCAATATGATCAAAGAAGGCCGACTAGTAGACTTGCAGCCATTTTAGTTGTACATAAATATGAGATCGCCCTTTAACTCCGTAAAGCAAAATTACTTAAACAACGGGGGCTATGACATTTTTGGTTCACGAGTCAGTAAGTGACCACTATATTTGTTATGGGTCAGTCGGTCTGCCTGCCTGTCTGTCTGTCTATCTGTCCCGAGCATAGCTCTGTGGGTTTTGATCCGATCTTGATAAAATTTGGGTGGGAGGTTTGTATCATGATTTAGTTGTGTTTTCCTGAGAATGGGCGTGCTGCGCCCATTATGGGAGGAGGCACGCCCAAAAAACATGTGTTTTTAGGGGGTATCCGATTTCAAGTTACATCTTCTCCTAGGGGGGTTTGGCGAATCTGGCAGGGTTTCGGTATTTGGTTAGCCCAATGGCACCTGCATAGCCCCACGGAGCTCGATTTTTCATTTTCATCCCAAGGTCACAAGGTCACGAACTTAGAAAATGTCAAAACAATCAATAAATTGGGCATCGAGCTCCTAGGGTTTTCAACTGTTTCGAATGAAAGTTGTTATGCAAGTAGTGCTCTTCGAGTACTACAACTTTCATCATTTACGTTTTTTCCCGATTCCCGTCAGTTTGCCCGTAGTGTTCCCTCGAAGGTCAAAAAAATAAAAAAGGCGAACCGTGTACAATGTACATTTCTCGTGAACCATCGCCGTCTCCAGACTTGTAGGTCTTTTTTACTTGTTCACCATGCATGAGTCCCTGTACATCAGTTAAGTGAACCCCTGTGTATTTGTGTGGATACTTCAGATATTCAATTTTGGCAACATACGCGTGGTGAGCTTAAGACAGGTGTCATCATGAACCCAAGACAGGTGTGGTAAACCTAAATTCCCATTTTAGTTTGCGTATCCCAAACATCTCCTTCAAACAAGAAAACCAAAATATTTCAAAAATGTTGTTCGATCCGCTTTAGTAAAACAACTCACTCATCAGGTTTCTATCCTTGTCAAAGACTTCATTCATTAACCCGGGCACGCCAAGCAAAAAAGCAGGTTTAAACAATCGCGTCACTTCTGTCTGTCTACAAACGTCAGTTTAAGATCGAGGAACAACTTCACTTCAATTGAATGTTTTATTTTGAACAACAATCAGAAGACAAGTTTTCGATGTAACGTCCTTTGGCTCTGAATTTGCCCCAATTGTGCATGCGAAGAGTGAGATAATATTTTTACTCTGCCTGCCTGTATGGCACTCAAACAAAAGAGAAAATCATTCCAAACAGGAAACACAGTTTCTAACGACGTCATAAAGGACACAAACAACAGGTACGAAGAAGTAATATAACGTGTTAGATAAGGTGGTGTGTAAGACGGTGCATCAACTGCAGTAAACCTCTGAAAATTTTCTTTTCTAAAAACTTTTAAAATCTTTATTTTGTATTTCAGTTGAATTATATATACTTACTTGAACACGATAGAACACATCGCCTTTTTGGCACTTTCAAAACCCTGTTTAGCGGTACTTGGAAAAAAATGTGACGGCATTTTACATCATCACAAAAAATGAAATTTTCTTCTCACAGACCGTGCCCATGTTCCGGTTTCCCAAGACTGTGCGGGGTAAGGGGTTCTACGAACTCTCTCGTTCATGTGCAGCCTGTGGCTGCTAGTTTGCATCGTTGCTGGGAGTGTGGCTGTTCCGCTGATGCAGTGCCCCCTGCTCCTTACGGCAGGCATTTGTAATTTGTCAATGGCGCCAGCAAATACAAGCCTACTCTTGGCAAAGGACACCGTGGGATCATTAACACACATCGAGTAATGCCGGCAGAAGTGACGTCCAGTTTAACGTCCATCCGAGGGACAACACGCACATTGATGAATCACCCGACCTGTGAAACACCTGGATGACAGTTGAGAGCTGGGTCGGAATTCAAATTCAGGATAGACAGCTTAGAGGTGAGTGTGCGTACCTCTGGGCCATCTTGCCAGCCCCCTTGTAAGAGACTGGCAGGAGACGAGTTGTTTATGTTCAAAATCCATCACAGTGGTTGAAGTTGTTGCAACAACACAATGCACGCTCAGGATGTCCGGTTTGAACTTGGAGACTTGTGCTTTTTCAGGGTGGGATGGGGTAGGGTCGTTGGGACTGGTACGTGAATTCATTATTTATTAATTGATTAGTGACTAAATTCTTTCCCTTCGTTCCCACGTTGTGTTTTAACCGATATCATTTCGATAAGACATTCTTGTCATTTTTCAATAGATATTTTAATCCTTTATTTACTTTACTTCGCGTTTATTTACTTTACACCCAAGCTGTCCACCAAGTTTCATCCGAATCGATGCACAACTTGTTGAGATATCATGCTACATATCCGTTTAGCCCGATCTCTCAATGGTGAAGAATCACTGATAAAACGAGAAGGGTACTCGGTAGAGCGCATACCTCCGCAATGTAATGCCTGATCCACGAGAACATATCGGGCCCAATACATTTTTGAAATATCATACTATACAGTACTATATCGTTGTTTACCATATAGTCTGGGATCCAAGGCCCATAAATCCAACTTTGATGTGACACCCCTGCTGTAAAAATTTTGGCACTTGAATCATGTTTGTGGGGGTGTGGGACACCAGAAAAGTGATTTTGGCAAGTTGGATCGGATTTCGTAACTTCTCCAGGGATGATTTTTTTTACTTCAGCTGGCAAATCCCAATATCGAAAAAACTAGGGGTAGGGGAAATGCAAATCCCTGTATCTCTTGAACCCTGCATCTCACAGAAACAAAGTACCACTCCTTCTCTTTGGTAGAATGTCAGCTTTCAAAGGATGTATAACAACATTTTATTGGATGACCTCTGGGGTCAGGGGAGGTCAAAAGGTCACAGAAAGTAGGTCATGCTGAAAATCTAGGCCTTACATTAAACAAATTGTAATTTTGCTGCCTCATAGTGTTATGATAAAGCAATCCTTGATACTACTGTGTTCTTTCCATCCCCTGATGTTTTTGGGAAAGGAAGGTTAGGACTGAGAAACATTTTGCCTCTTTATTTTGAGTGTATTTGGGGGGTCATTTTTTCAGAAATCCACAAAATTCTGTATTTTCATAATTAATTATATTCGCGTAAAATTAATATGATAGTATCATTCATGCTTCCCCCTATATCCACCAGAACCTAATGATGTTTACTCCTTTTTTCACACAGGTACGGCCCTCATATTAAAGAATGGAGCCTGTAATAACAGTGAAAGGTAAAGGAAAAAGGACTTTTCTGATCGAAAATGACTATTCTAAATGTTTGGTCTGCCAAACAGTACGTGATGACAAGGGGTCTCTGTACAAGCTAACCAAAAGAGGTCTGCAAACATTTAATAACGCTGTTGAAATCAGGAAAGACGAGGTGCATCAAAGACTGTGGGGTGACCTTCAGGACGCAGATGATTTCCTGTCAAAAAATCCTCTGTGCCATGTAAAGTGTCGCGGTCGGTATACACACAAAAGGTCCCTTGATGATGTAATTTCTGCTAAACGGGCAAAGGATGATCAAGGTTGTGGGGAAACTTCAGAGGGAGCCAGTGAAGGAGACAGAACAAGTTCCATGGATTTCAAAAAGACTTTAAAAACTGTGTGTTTTCTGTGTGAAAAGGAACGTGATTCAAAAGGGGACAGAACATTGATACTAGTTAGTACAATAGAGAGACAGAAATCAATTCATAAAAAGGCAAAGGAACTTAATAACAAGGATATTCTATTCAAAATTGATGGTTTTGGTGACCAGTGCCTAGACTTAATTGCAAATGATTTCCGCTATCATGTGAGGTGTATGAACAAGTTTATGAGTGAACGTAGCAAAACTGAAAAATAAAAGTCGAGACCCAAGTTTGCATGACCAGGTGTTTCAAACACTTCTGTCTGAGGTTACATCAGGACTTATGATTGACAGGCATGTCTATTACATTCGCCAGCTTTCAAAACGGTATGATGAAATGTCGAAACAGCGTGGCAATACTGCACAGCGGCCTCATAGAACTGATAGGTTGACAAAACGATTTTTGGATAATTTTGGTGCCGACATTCAGCTCATTACTTTGAACAATGGAACTCTAATTTGTTCCTCTTGACCACCAAGGAACTTTGTGATGAGGTTGTGGGGCTCAAGGCTGAAGTTGACGAATGCCAACTTTTGCCAGATGATGATTAGGATGGTGACAATTTTATTACAAATGTATCAGGTAGTTCATATCCTCTGGCAAAGCACTTGCAGCTATGGAAATAAAACAGGCTGCAAAAAGGGTGCCTCAAGTTCAGGGGACTGCAATTGAGATTTCTTACAGAGGCATCTAATCAAGTTCCTGTAGATTTGCATAATCATTTGGCATGGTTGATAACAAACTGTAATGAAACTACAGATGAAGGGGGAAAGGATCAGATTCCTAAAGACGAAAATGAGAAAGTTCTGAACTTAGTGCAGGATGTTATGGGATACCTAAGCAACCAGCCAATCCCAAAACACATTGGGGTTGGCCTTCATATTCTTAAACAAGCGTGGAGCAAAAACCTCATAACAATGATGGACAGATTTGGAAATGGCATTAATTATGCCACCACTCAGCGATACCTCACAACAGTGGCAAATGATATTTCTGAGAGAGAAGAGAGGGAAGGAATATTCATCCCAACTAACGTTATTCCTGGACATTTGACACAGTATGCACTAGACAACTTAAATTTCCATTCTGACACAGAGGATGGTGGCAGCCTTGATGCCACGACCAATATCATTTACCAGTACCGAGAAAGACCTGACGTTGGGCAGGCTGGAATGGTTCTAGTCAAAAAAAACAAGGCAATTAACTATCAATGCGCCAGAAAAGTTTGTACCTGTGGACAGTAATCTTGCGCTGAAGGACAGAAAACAAGCCAGATCATTGCATGGTATTGAAATCTGTCAGGGTGATGACAAAGAAAGTGCCACTCTGGCTGATGGAAACATCGTTTGGTTTCTTTTATGGATGTTTCCAACCCAAATGATGACCACTGTAGAAGATAGCGTGTCTATTTCTTCTCCAACTTGGAACAGTTTCTTCGAACTTAGTGCTGGGCAAGAAGCGCCAAAAACAACAATTGGTTCTGGCCCACTGTATCCCAAAACTCCCACAAGTCCTGATGTTGTCAAAACCTCATCGGATTACTTCATGTCAGTGAGCCTTAAGCTGGGGCAGCCAAAAACGGTCATCACTTATGACCAAGCAATCTATGATATCTATGATATGATATACGACAGACAAAGTGATGAAAGTCAAGTTGACGGTAACAGAAAAAATGAGAAACCCATTTTCAGATGCTGTTGGGACTGGCAAGCTGATCAATATTTCTACAGGAGAAACACTGACCTCACCAGAACTGTTAGAAGCAAAGCAACGTGGGGTAGAGTCAATAAAACTTGCCAGTTCTACCAATGCTGACAAAATCAATGTGCCCAAGATAACAACATTTGCAACACAGCAGAGAAAAGGAAAGAAGAAGCAAGACAAGGTCAAACAAGTACTATCTGAGGAAAGTGGAGTTACAAGGGCCCTTTGTTTCACACGGGATCTAAGTGATGAAGCAAGGATTGATGCGGTCAGTTATGAATGGCTGGAATACCCACCATCTCTGTTTGAACCAGACAGGGATGAATATACCATGTGGAAAGGAACCAAATGAGACTTCATAGTGACACTACAGGATAAGGTTTCTGATTCATGGGTTCCTTTGAAGGAATTGCCCATCGGTTGTGCATCGCAGTTAGTTTATCTTATTGATGCGATGGCATTCATCCAACGTTTTCAGAATCTAGGTGCGAGTACATTCGGGCAACTTCAAGAGAGGTACAAGAGTAAAATCATGAGTATGAAACCTGTAAACTGTCAGGAGGTACACTTCATTGGTGATAGGTATGACTTTGGCCTGCAGAGTCTAAAGGGGGACGAACGCCGCAGACGGGAAATGGATGTGAGCTCACCCGAGTATGTTCCGGCGGACACTCTGGCCATTCCTGCATGGAAAGGATTCCTGTCAAACCCATCTAACAAGGAAAATCTACTGTCATATCTCTCATCATGTTGGTCAATTGCCTCTTTGATTGATGGCTTCAGTCTGGTACTAGGAATTTCACCAGATGCGATACGCGTCACAAAGAATGGAGCAACTGCCATTCGTGAGCTGCACCGTCCTTCCCATGAGGAGGCAGACACTAGAATTTTTGCACATATAGCGAACTGTCCAGATGAAAGTGTTGTGATCATTCAGGTGACAGACATGGACATTATACTGCTATCATTGTACCATTTTCCCAGGCTAATGAATATCAAACAGCTATGGGTGGAAAAAAATGACCTGTTCCTCCCTGTTCATGACTTGGTGAAGTCACTGGGTGAAGCTGTGGATAAGGACCCTTTGCAGTTAACTGACACCTTGCTTACTTGTTATGTCTTGTCAGGCTGCGATTCAGTCAGCTATCCATTCAGACGGGGGGGGGGGGGAAAGAGGGCAGTAACAGTTGCACTCCAACATGTAGGCAAAATGCCAGCATTTTCGAGTTTTGTCCTCACCGATTCAGGCCAGAATGATGAGTCGATCAGTGAAGCTCGCAGCTTTTTTGTGATCTTTATGGCAGAGCATACTAATACGTCCTTAGATAAACTCCGTGCTCATTTATTTGCTTCCAGCAAAAGGGATCTGCGATCTCTGCCTCCAACTGAAGACGTGTTTCACTGTCACATTCTAAGGTCTCTTTGCCAGATCAGCCTGTACAAACAGGCCACACTTGCCAACCCAGTCATTCCACCTGATAAATCTGGTTGGTATGTGGAAGATGACAGGTTGCTTCCAATCATGAAGAAAAAGTCATCAAAACCTGCCATTGCGAAATTGTCTTTCTGCAGATGCAAGAAAACACCGAGCTGTCTGAGGAACTGCCCATGTAAACAAGCGGGTGTGCCATGCATCACAGCATGCACCTGCAATGGGGACCAAGATAAGTGTGGACGGTTAATGGGTGAAGATAGTGATGGTGATGAATAAAGTTTTCATCCTCAGTTTACCATGTGTCGTACTCCATAACATAGTACTTTTTCGTGGCTGAGAGTGAATCAGACTTTGCAAGTACATGTATGACGTACAGAATTTCCAGCTACTATAGCCCAGACTTTATAAAATCCATTCAATGGTTAGTGTAAAAGTTAGTGCCTATTCCCTAGTCAGGAGTCCATGACTATCTCACAAATTTGCAGGGAATACATGGATGCGAAAAGCAATCACACTTCTGCCACGACTGTATCATAGTTACAACACAGTAATTGCCGGACACTTCCATGCCCCCCCCCCCGAAGTTGGGGCTTATGTTGTATGGAATAGACAATGACTGTAACATTGTTTTACCAATGCATTCATATGTTTAGATATTGTGCTGTACAAAGTTTTAGGTCACATTATCAATTACTGTGAAAAATTCTTATGGTATCCAAAACCAAGATTTTGGGTTTTCGGTTGCCGTTTTTTCTGCAAATAGCTTAACAAATAACACTAAAGAGAGTGGCAAGATGCTATTTAATCCTAACCTTCCTTTTTCAACAACACCAGAGGCATGTGTAGGACACAATTATGTCAAAGATCTTCATAATAAAATTCTCATAGCAGTAAAATTATGACTTGTTAATGTAAGGCCTAGATTTTCAGCATGACCTACTTTCTGTGACCTTTTGACCTCCCCTGACCCCTGAGGTCATCCAATAAAATTTTGTTATACATCATTTGAAAGCTGACATTCTACCAAAAAGAAGGAGTGGTACTTTGTTACTGTGAGATGCAGGCATCAAGAGATACAGGGATTTGCATTTCCCCTACCCCTAGTTTTTTTTCGATATTGGGATTTGCCGGCTGAAGTTAAAAAAATCGTCCCTGGAGAAGTTGCACAATCCGATCCAACTTGCCAAAGTCACTTTTCTGGTGTCCTACACCCTCACAAACATGATTCAAGTGCCAACAATTTTACAGCAGGGGTGTCACATCAAAAGTGTTATTTTGCACATTTTTGGCCCTTGGATCCCAGACTAATAGACCCCATAGGGTGGAAGACCCGAAGGGGTCTAAGCGCCGCTCACGTTCTCCCTTTTCTTGTGTACAGTTCATTTGAACGTCTATTTCTCAATTATTCGTGAATAGAATTCGATGAAAATTGACAGGCATATACTGGATACATATGCGCAGGTAATAACTGAGCCCAAAGTGTGATTGTGGCCCTTCGGGCCGAGGAACAGCCCATTTTGGCCCATTTTCGTAAAATTGTTATTTCTCAGTTATTCGTGAAAGAAACCGGACCAAACTTGACAGGTATATGGAAGGGAGAGGGATGGGGTGGAGAACACAGGGAAAACAAGATGGACATTATAGGGACTTTCAGGAAGGAAAGCAGGGAATTTGAAGGAGGTGCGCTTGGGGTGGATTAATGGGGTAAGAAAATATAGAGGATTTGGATGGGGGATGATAAGAGGTGGTGGTGAACAGGTGTTTTGAAGGCCTGGAGGGAAGAATGGGAATGAACAGAGTGAGGGAGTTTATTCCAAAGGTGGGGAAAAAGAGGAATGAAAGAGTGAAGGTGAGCAGTGATTCGTGATTTTGGTTGTTTTACCAGAAGGGGTTTTTGGCGGACGTTGAGCGCCCTGCGGAAATATGGTGGGGACAAATCACAGACAGAGCAGGGAGGGCGAGAGTAGAGAGGAGATGGTAGAAGACAGAAAGACCACCGACCTGCCTGCGGTGAGAGAGAGTGAGAGGCCCAAAGACTCAGCCTCATCGTGGGAGTTACCAATGATCCAAATTGCCTTGGTTTCCAGTGTGAAGCCGAGAAAGGTGAGAGGCCGGAGCACCAGCCCAGAGGAGAGAGTAGTACTCCATCAAGCTGCAGATGAAGACCTTATAGGTGGATCGGAGTTCAGGTGTGCCAAAGAAGGACTGTGTACGACGGAAGATGCCCAGTTGGCGGTTTTAATTGACCTCATGTATTATTATTACATTTTGAATTATTAACCTTGTAAATATTTGATTTTTTTCATTAAATCCCCTTGTTTATTTTAAGTTGCAGACGTCCATATATCTGTCGTGGGTTCGAGTATAAACCCCTTGTGCTGTGCTTCCGTCTGCTCCGTCCGTGCCTCAATTTCCCTCCTACGCGCCCCACAATCTCCAAGGATTACGTGTTCGCCTCGAAGGAAAACCGCTCCGCGATCCAGCCTGGTCGATGTTAACCACCTGTTTACCACAATTGGGTTGGGGGGGGATTGACTTAACCGCCAGGGCCACGACAATATTTTGGCTCTGAAATCGTCCCGATTGCACGTGTGCAGAGAGGAGTGTGAGAAAAAAAATTTCCAAACAGGAAACACTGTTTTAAGGATGTCATAAAGGACACAAACAACAGGCATAAATCACTAATGTAACGTGTTAGATAGGGTGATGTAATAAATAGACGCTGCGTCAACGGCGGTAAACTTCCAGAACTCATTTTTTTTATAAGACTTTTAAAATCTTTATTTTATTTAGAATGAATGATATACTTGAACACTGCAGAACACAAATCACGTTCCTGACACTTCCAAAAATGGCCAGTTTTGAAGTACTTGGACATCTATATAATAATTCAGGAGTCTCTGTCTGTCCGTCTGTCCATCCTCAAACTTTCTGTGGAACCTTTTGGGATCGCAGTGGGTGTCCTAAGGTGCGTGGGAGGTTTCATAAATTTCCCAACTCAATTATAATTTTGAGTTTCCTTCCATACGAAATATATATCTCTCTCTCTCGTCTCTCTCTCTCGTCTGTCTCTCGTCTCTCTCGTCTGTCTCTCGTCTCTCTCGTCTGTCTCTCGTCTCTCTCGTCTGTCTCTCGTCTCTCTCGTCTGTCTCTCGTCTCTCTCTCTCTCGTCTCTCTCTCTCTCGTCTCTCTCTCTCTCGTCTCTCTCTCTCGTCTCTCTCTCTCTCGTCTCTCTCTCTCGTCTCTCTCTCTCGTCTCTCTCTCTCGTCTCTCTCTCTCGTCTCTCTCTCTCGTCTCTCTCTCTCTCTCTCTCTCTCTCTCTCTCTCTCTCTCTCTCTCTCTCTCTCTCTCTCTCTCTCTCTCTCTCTCTCTCTCTCTCTCTCTCTCTCTCTCTCTCTCTCTCTCTCTCTCTCTCTCTCTCTCTGCATGTAAACTTATTCCTGGGTTCGGCATTCGCAGTTTTACCATTTACCACGTAAATTCGCATTCACCTTTGCAAATTCATTTGCATTCACCTTCGGATCTTTATTGTAACCTCATTACATTGTAACCTATTGTAACCTCCTGATACAAGGTGAGGTGAAAAGTGGAAGAGGGGGTGGC
>NC_140976.1:58789741-58807241 GCF_056783735.1 Eptatretus burgeri | reverse complement strand
AAAGGACATGACATGTTAATAATGATGGTAAAAGAGGCTGTGGGCTAACATAGTTGACTTTCTGTGTCATTCCAGATTGAACATCTGAAAGAATCCAACGAGCCAACTGAAGCAATGGCCAGTTCAGAGAGTCAGGCAGTAGTGCAACTTTCACCTGTAAAGAGACAGAAGTTGACTAATTTTCACAAGTGCATAATTTGTCAGATGGACTCAAACGAGACACTGAGGAAAGCCCGAGATACCTCCATACAGACGCTTGTTGCAGCACTTGAACTCCGACAAAATGAAGTATACGAACGTTTAAAATCAGATTTTGACAGTTTGGCAACCGTGGATGTTAAATGGCACTCAAATTGCTATGAAAAATGGACAAGCAAAGAAAACCTGCGTTACATGCAGAGGAGAAGATCTGCATTCTCACCGACACCAGCAGAAGAATCTAAGATTGGCACACTATCTGAAACAAGTTTGACGGAGACCTCCAGGGTATCCAGGTCCCAATCAACGTCCACTGACTGGACTATGTGCCTCTTCTGCAAGAAGAAAACACACAGAAGGGTAAAGGAGATGACCATGGTCAGAACTTTCCAAGCCTGTGAAACTATTGTGCAAGCAGCGACCGCAAAGGGCGATGAGGACATGTTACGGACTACTGGTGCAGTCAGTAACGATCTAGTGGCAGCAGAAGCTAGATACCACAGAGTTTGCCATGCCTCATACATCATCAAAGCTAATCTACAGCATACTGGCTTCCATGAAGGGAGACAAGAAACTTGTTACGATACGGCATTCAAGCAATTGGCTGAAGATATCTCTGCTGACCTGAATGGTGGGAAGGCCTTTGATATGACAATTATTCTGGACAGATACAATCATTTTCTGCGCGGACAGGGAGTGGCAGTCGACAGCTACACGACTCAGCGACTCAAACTTCGACTAAAGAAACACTTTGGAGATGACATTGTCTTCCATAAGCCATATGATCTTTTGTACTCAAGCTCCATATCCCTTCAAGATGTCATCAACTCTGCCTATCATTGTAACACCGCAACAGCCACGGGTGTACCAAGAAAACCGCCCACAACAGCGATGGATGATTGCGACAGGGTGAGTCTGCTGTACCGCACTGCGAAACTCATCAAGTCGGAGATCAATGAATGCCAAGGCATATCGGTCCGACCACCTAATATCATGGATCTAACCCTGATAAAATCCAAATCTGTGATACCAGACAGTCTTTACTGGCTACTACGCTGGGTTATTGCCAAACCAGAAAAGGAAGATGAAGATGAGTTTTCAGCACCAGAATGTAGCAACTCATCAGATGAAAGACGTGTTTTGATGCTTGCTCAGGATGTTGTACACTGTGCGACTCATGCTAGAACTAACATGCCCAAGCATGTGGCCCTGGGAATTGCAGTTCGCCATATGACGAGGTCAAAACAGCTCATTACCATGCTGAGCAGAATGGGCCACTGTGACTCCTACGATGATGTTGAGGCAACCGACACAAGCCTTGCACAGGAGATCCAACCAAGAGTGACATCTTTGGTACGGTATTGCCATTAAACATCTCATGCCACGCACAGAAGCATGTGCATGTATGGCCGAAGAAACTTGTGAAAATCCAAGAACAATCTTTGAATCCAGTGGTGAAGAAGACGCTGACTAAAAGTTACAACGGATGACATCTTCATGCTTCCATGGCAAATGTGATTCCTTGTTGCCAGACACAAATATTACAAACCGCTCTGACGAATGTGCTTCCGTGTTGTCATGCACAGCTCCCAGTGTCGACCATGATAACTATTATCATCCACTATGATGAATGAGTAGCTTCTGTGCTGCCAAAGACAACTATTATACTCGGCTCTGATGTATGTATTTCCATGTTGCTATACACTAGTAAAAGATGAACGCTAAAAATAACAGTTGCAGTTTTCTTTATTCGTGCCTCTGTATGTATATGATTTTCTGCAGAACAATACTTTCTTAAGCGTTTGATTTCCAAAATGTAGACATACCAGTAGTAATTGAGAAACACCGTTCACCTTCATATGAGAACACAATTAAAAATGTCAGAAAGTTTGAATTAGTGTGATATTTTAGCTTTGGTGATGCCATGGCAAAGGGACTTTTCAAATAACTGTACATACTCTGATAGAGAATTATAATGGGAAGCCAATGATACCTCAATATTGAAAATTGGTTGAGTCTCGACAAAGATATTCACGTTTACGTTACCCCTCCCCTAAATTTTGCTAGCCCACAGTGACCCTCTTGGTAAGTACCCTTGGTATGTATAATGGCCTGTCAAATTTTAATGATACCACAATTTGAAACCACATACTACCTGGAGGTGTTCGAGAGGGTCTATGCTACCACCCTGTCAAGTCAAACCTTTTCTGTAGGGGGTGTTGAACGAATTTCCTTATTTGGCCTCATATGAGAAATGGCTGCTGGACTAATAATGCTCGTTGTCCTTTGCCCCTCTGACAATGTGGGAGAACATCGGTGGGCACGGGGTGGGGGGGGGAGCATTCAAATGAACCCAGGCCGACCGAGCGACCAACATCGGTACATGTACTTTTGTGTCATCCGTACATATATTATATTCCACGCGATATTTCAAAAACCGTTGAACATTTAGCTTTCATATTGCAGATATCTATACCTCACGACATTATCTCAACCTAATTCGATCATGGCTGAGATTGGGTGAATTATGTTGCCATGGCAACAATCTCAGTAACTTGGCTTGTGTACATTGATATTTCAAAAAACGTTCAAGATTTAGATTTCACATTACATAGAACTATTCCTCATACCACCCAAAAGATGGGGGGGGGGGGCGAGAGTATCAGCTCCTTGTTGTAAATATTTCAGTAGAATCATTTAAAATTGCCAGATATTGAAATAAAATATTTTAATCAGGTTCCACTGGAGCAAGATGGAGGATTCTTGTGGTCGGATGAAAAACTGCCACCGTGTCAATCCCAATGATTCACTCAACAAAGTTCTGACTTTGTTATTCCAGCACATCACACGTGACTAAAGACAATACATTCGTTTTGAGCTTTTGCACTTCAAATGAAACATCCGCTTGGTTCCTGGACAAATGCGAACTAGTTCACTCTCATTGACTTGTGCTTCTTTCATTAATGATTGTTTGGCTTCTCCTTCTTGTATTACTGTTTCTTTGTTTGCCACTATCCATTTGGCCGTGCTCTCTCCTTTTCAAATGACAAACAGAAATCAAGAAAGTAGCATGTCCCATTTTCTTTTTTTTTTAATTCCTTGATATGACTCGGTGAGGGTTCGAACCGCCGACCTCCCAGAGTCAAAACGGACGCTCTAACTATTACGCCAGCAAGTTTGGATCCGAAATGATTGTTTCGTCTTCGAAAATCTTGGTGCAGTCAGTCTGAGCCAGTTTTGTTGCATACATGATATTTTATTAAAGACTAGTGAAGCACTAAATGCATACCGTGCACGCAGGTAATCAATTTTATAATTTATGGCAAAACTTTGCGTGTTCAGCGTCAATTAATTTACAAGCAAACTGCCTGGTTCTGGGTTTGTTGTTTGGAAAGCTAGCTCGTGTAACAAACGCATGCAGCAGAAAGTCCATACAGCATTATAAAAAGGTTAAGTTAAGGCTAATAAGTAAATAATATCTGAATACATATTTACGTATAAATACATATTACAACCAGGGCATTCCACATGAGGGTCAAGGTCGACAGAACAGTAGAAAGTGAACAATCATTTTTGTTGTTTGTTTGTTTGTTTGTTTGTTTGTTTTTGCTAGAAAAAAAAAATAAAAAAATACTTTGTACAACTTTATGAAATCTAAAACATATGGTCAGTAGCAAGGTAAACGGTCCTCCCAAGATGGCACGCAGCCAAATAAAACCTGTAACATTGTGCTCAAAGGGGTAGGCACAATGGTAAAAGATGTTTTTCATCCTTGGGTCGTGTTGTGTGAGCTCACCAGGCCTCGTAAACTTCAAGCAACCTCCAGAAACTGTGGCTGCTTCCTGCCAAGATCAGCCAGGTGTACGCCGGCACTTACTGGGAGATAGATCCCCCATCGTGACAAATGAACTACAGAGTTCAAGAAATAAGAGGGAGGCATTAAGGAAAACTGCCCTGAGTTTGTAAAAGAGTAAAAAAATTAAATAAATACAACAGTCAATGCTGAAGATAAGTCGAGAGCAACGTACATAGTCGCGATTGCACTCGCCGTACACCAACCACAGTTGTGGACCGGCCTTGTGGTTCCACTTTTTTGTGTGTACTTAGTGATAAGAAAGTAACTTTTCTTTCTACAAACATGCAGCAGCCCCCCTTCGACCATTCCTGGCCCGTCTTTCGGTGGATCCTGACAAGTGGTTTTTGCCTTACGTGCTCGGACTCGTGAAGCTACAACTCTACAAGTCAAGTCACACTTCGTTGGGCTCACAATCACCGTTTCCCTTCGTCAGTCCCCCAAATCTGCTGCCAATACTCCACGACTCCCCTGGCATGGTTGGGTAGCATCCAGCCGGGAGCTGCTCTGAAAACAAACAAATAAAAATAAAACACCCGTCACTGATGTGGAGGAAGAGGTGCGGGTTTTGTCAAAGAATTCAAGCCGCAGAACCGAACAGGTCATGTACATGTAACAATCACATGTACATCGCACATGCATTAATGTACAGGATGCTTAATAATATATAAATAACGTTAAAGTTCTTTAAGTGCCTGCTCAACTGTCAAGGCACACAAGGAAAATTCAATATTAACTTCAGGGTTTCTTGAGGTTTGACTCATTTGTCATGTGATGAAACGTCATCTTGTCGGCGTACTCGTTTTCACTGAGCTCCGGCGATGGCGTTGGTGCAGATGGCAAGAGGCAGGGAAGAGGGGGGGAAATAAAATCCGTCTTCACTTGTGACCGAGTACAAACTCAGGTCACTGAACTCTCCCCCGAGAGCATTCATCTCGGACAGCTGTGCTTCGGTTGGTGATCCCGCTCGCTCCCACACCTCCCAGTCATCTTCGTTAGCAGCAGATGGATGGTTTTCTGTGATTCCTTGCGAACTCCAGTGATGATCTCCTTCGTTCTTCAATGAGCCCTGGTTTTCTTCCGTGTCCTCCTGGAAAACTTTGACCGGCTGCTCTTGATTTCCTGTAACGTCATCTGAGATGTGAGCACGGTGAAGTTGCTCCGTGGAATTTTGTGTCATTTCTCTTTCACCACATATTTCCTCTTCTTCTCCATCCATTACCTGTCTCTCTCCTTCCACACTTTTGTTCTCATCCGTCTCATTGTCATCATCACATTGTTCGTTCCTGTTTTCGAGTGTTCCTTCATCGCTTAAGATATCAGTCTCTATGTCATCACAGGCAAAGCTAATCCTCATGAGGTTCCAAGTCCACAACCGTCTATCCAAGTCCTTCCCGTGCCTTGGCCCATCTGCCAGGTGTGACAATTCCATGCAGTGTGCAACACTTGCTTCATCTTTTGCCACTGCATCTCTGTGCTCGTTATTGCTCATGGTTCTGCCAATCCCTTGTTCCTGAGCAAGTTCCAGGACACAGCCGCTATCCACAGAACTGAGAGGTGAAGACAGCTCTTTGGCTTCGGCTGGCGCCACCTCGGATGCTTCCAGACCTGGAGAAAACAGACAAGGCCTGTTTTAGACATAGACGCTAGACCAATTCTGGATTAAGCCTCAATCATGAAAAATACACACCCTTCAAATGACTGCTGAATGATTAATGAGGCTGTAAATTAATTTACAAATGAATTCACTTTAAATCCTCATAAAGGGACAATTGGGAAGGTGGGTAAGAGGTTGGGGGGGGGGCATAGGTAAATGAAGAAAAAAAACATGGAAGATATGGGAGAATATGGGTTTGAGATCTGTGGAAGAGAAGAGAAAGGACGTTGGTCACTGATCGACACAAGATACCCCATAATAACAAGAGGAATTGTATTCTTTGAAAGTTTTACAAGTTAGTGAAAAAAGAAAAGCTTAAATGTCTTGCGTCAATGAGTATTCAGCAACCTTTGCCATGGACACTCCAAATTGAGCTCAGGAGCATCCGATTCCTTTGATCATCCTTGAGATTTCACTACTACTTGATTCGAGTCCACCTGTGGCCACTTCAAATGAATGGACATGATTACCTCCGCCATTGAAGGTGAAGGAGGTTATGTTTTCAGCCCTTTCTGTCTGTTTGTCTGTGTACAGGTTATCTCAAAAAGTTATGAACGGATCTGGATGAAATTTTGTGGACAGGTTGGGAAATGACAGGGACAAACTGATTACATTTTCGTGAAGATCTGGATCCCGATCCGACTACGAGAAGATTTTAAGTGATTCTTCACCATTGAGAGATCGGGCCAAAAACGATATAGTACTATATAAGCATGATATTTCAAAAATGTATTGGGCCCGATATGTTCTCGTGGATCAGGCATTTGTTAGTGAAGGTATGCACTCTACGGAGTGCCCTTCTAATTAAAGAAGAAACACACATTTCTATATCAGGTCCCACAGTTGACGGTGCATGTCAGAGCAGAAACTCTACCATGAAGTCCAAGGAACTGTCCATAGAACTCTGAGATAGAATTGTGAGGCAGCATAGATCTGGGGAAGGGCATAAACAAATTTATAGTGTTGAAAGTTCCCAAGAGACAGTGAGCTCCATCATTAGGAAATGGAAAGAATACAAAACTACCCAGACTCTTCCTCAAATCGGTCAAACAGCCTAAACTGAGCAACTGGGCAAGAAGCACCTTGGTCAGGGAGGTGACCAAGAACCCAATGATCACTCTGACAGAACTACAGAGTTCTTTGGCTGAGATGGGAGAACCTGCCGGAAGGACGACAATCTCTGCAGCACTTCACAAATCTAGGCTTCATGAGAGAGTGGCCAGATGGAAGCAACTCTTGAGAAAAATGCACATGACAGCACACCTGGAGTTTGTAAAAAGACACGGGAAAGAATGAGAGCATGAGAAAAAAGATTCTGTGGTCTGATGAGATGGAAATTGAACACTTTGGCCTGACTGCAAAGCGTGACGTCTGATAGAAACCGAGCACAGCTCATCACCCATCTAACACCATCCGTACAATGAAGCATGGTGGTGGCAGCATCATGGTATGGGGATGTCTCTCATCAGCAGGGACTGTGGCACTTGTCAGGATAGAAGGGAAAATGGATGGAGCAAAATACAGAAAAATCCGAGATAAAAACCTGCTGGCTACTGCAAGAAAGCGGAAATTGGGACGGAAGTTCACCTTTCAGCATGACAACGACCCAAAGCACACAGCCAAAGCTACACTGGAGTGGGTGAGGAACAAAAAGATAAATGTCCTTGAGTGGCCCGGTCAGAGCCCCGACCTAAATGGGTTTATTTGAATGTGTTGGTTTACCAATTAATCTAATTGGTTTATTTGAATGTGTTGTTTGATCCGTTAATGTGTTGACAGCTGTTAAATTTGTTAACAGTCAGAAAGCGCAAGTGACGTGTTATGTGCGTTGATTGGTTGTCCAGCTCTGGGTAGTTAAGGGGGATGTTATGATAATTTTCATCACTCTTCAGAAAGGTTAGCGGATGCATGTTGCTTTACACATGTTGTTATTCAAATAAAGGCTGGACAATTTACCATGGTATCTGTTGATTATACGCCCAACCACAAGTCTTTATACACACACACACACACACACACACACACACACACACACACACACACACACACACACACACACACACACACACACACACACACACACACACACACACACAATTTCACTCGAATCGCTGATTAACTGATTCACTGACTGATATTAAAGGTCAGTTCCTTCCGGGTGATGCAGAAAGCTGAAATTCCACGTGCTGATGGACATCAAAGCCGATACATTGGGAAAAATAATCACCGAACTGTCTGAAAGTGTCTGTAAAAGAAAATATAAATAAATGAAAAAAAGACAAGAAAATAAATAAATGAAGAAAAAAAAACAAACGCAGGTGAGTGACCCGAGACAATGGGGAAGCATGGTTCGTTATTGCTTACAATGTGCGAGCATACCCCACTAGTATATACGTGTGTGGGTATATATATATATATATATATATATATATATATATATATATATATATATATATATATATATATATACACACACATGTATATCCAACGACAAAGACCGAGCGGTAATGGTTGCTCCAAAAACAAACTCAAAATAGGAATGATAGCAAGGAAGATAAATTAAAAAAAAAACAACTACAACGAAGTTAACAATGAGAGAAAACAAAACCAGTTGTTTGAAAATAACCTGAAAAGATTCAACCACAAACTAAGAAATCAAAAGCAAGATGTAACAAGTGCCCCCGAGAAGGATAGCTTTGTAAACTTTGGGAAAGGAATCGATGAAGACCCAAAAGAACATGATAAGGAGGCAGATTAAATCCAAAACTTGGAAAAAAAAAAAAAACAGGACCACTGGGTCTGCAGCTTATCTGGTTCCGGCCTAATGTTGTATCCCAAATTTGGTAGCATTCTGACTGATGGGTCTGGAGAAGAAGATTTTTGAAGGAATTTATGCGACCGACCTTTTGACACACTTCCGGGTCATGTGATTGGCATGGTCTCCGCAATTTATCATCAGGCCCCTGTCCTAATGTTGTCACCCAAATTTGGTCGCGTTCTTACTGATGGGTCTGGAGAAGAAGATTTTTGAAGAAGTTTACATAATTTTCCCCAAAATGACTCTGTCGGCCATTTTGACATACTTCTGGTCACGTGATCGGTATGACCTCCGCAAATTAACATCCCTACCCTGGCCTAATGTTGTAACCCAAATCTGGTAGCATTCTGCTCCCAAATTTGGGTTAAAACATACCTTTGAAGACCCCTAAGACCTTGAAGACCCTAAACATTCCAATCTCCTTAAGACCCTTTACACCCCAAAGACTCTTGAGATCACTAATAACCCCAAGACCCTTTCAGACACATAAAATCCCATTTTTTGGACACATTCTCGAGGCTCGTACAAGAGCTAACACACAAAATGTACAACAAAGGGAGCAGGAGACAAGAGGAGCAGGAGAGGGAAGCACAAAACAGTTGGGAGCAGAGACATTAGGAGATCTGTGGAAGGGGGAGGGATGGGGTGGGGTACACGGGGTAAACAGGATAGACAATACAGGGACTTTCTGGAAGGAAAGGCCACTAAGACCCTTTATAACCATATGACCCTTAAAGACCCTTTATACCCTTAAGAGTGTGCAAAAGAGAATTAATGAAACTATTTTCTCCTTTTGGTTTTGTTTTTTTCAGGTTCTGCTCATCTTGGTTGATAGCATCACGAAAAGTCCCACGTGGTATACAAATAGTCCCAAGGGGCAAAAGAGAAAAGCCCCACATGGCAAGGAGGAAATGGTGTCCATGACAACAATTTCACCCCATTTTCATCAATTGGGATATTTTCGTGATATTATTATTATTGCCAAACCTCAAGATTTTTTTTTCACGATATCAAATTGAAACCGACACAGCTTCGTGTGCACCCGCAGTACTGCATACGTGCATAGAATCTGGACCCAATGAGTCAAAGCTTAAAGTCAATGCGATGCAAAACAAAACAAAAAAAAAAGAACGATGAGGCCACAACTCGAAAATGTATCAACCCAATTTGTTACACACAACATTCAATGATTTTAAACTATTCATGTTGGTGTTTCCATGGCGACTATTGTTTATTTGGATTTCGAAACTATCATGCTCTAAATCTGTCTCTGAAATGTGCTCTGCATGACATTTTTAATCCCGATAGTTCTTTTTCTAAGCACAATGCCATTGTCTTCAAGGTAAACATGCACCGTGTATCACATTCCACATCATCGCTACACATTGAATTCCCGTTTCTACCAATACTCTCTTCAAAAATTTTAAAAATTGACGTAAGACATCTATGAACCTGTCAGAGACGGGTACCCTGCGAGTCCCTATAAAAGTTTTACGAATTCCACTTCATGACCTCATGGCATTCATAACCACATTGTAACCACCTTGCACCTTTTGTATATTTTGTAACAATAACCCTGCATTACAATATGTCTGTTTCAACGCAAACTTGTGGTTGCACAACTGTGCCCCTCAGCGAAGTATGCTCTGCAGTTGCAGTGGCACCCATATCATAACATTTGTAAAGCAAGAACGTTTTGGAAACAAGAAAGGCTCCATTCCTAGCCAGAGGATGGCCGAGAGGTATGCACACCCACCTCTAAGCTGTCGAGCCAGGGTTGGATTCCTGACACAGCTATAAACTGTCATCCTGGTGTTTCACAGGCAGGGTGATTCATCAATGTGTGTGCCGTGTCCCTCAAACGGACGTTAAACGGGCATCCCATCTGCCAGTATCCGTTGGTGGACGTTAAATATCCCATGATGTCCGTCAGAAAGAGTAGTCGAGCCATCGCCAGCACCATGGCCAAATTCAAAATTCCTGCCCTAACTAGTTGAATGTCAGGCCTTGCCAGCTGGTTCGTGAAGACTCAGGCCAAGCTTCCCCACACCCGACCCCACAATGTGGGATAACAGTCGCCGTTGAAGAATAATAATAATAATAAGAAGAAGAAGAAGAAGAAGAAGAAGAAGAAAGGCTCCGTGAATAGTATAAAAACGTCGCCCCCTGGTGGAAACAAAAACCTTGGGAACTCACGGTGTGCACTTTCAAGGAAACATCAGCGGTTTACTAATGTGTCATTTAAATATCCTTGTGTATTTCAAAAACAAAGGCTATCTGAACAATCTGAAACCATCATTACAAAGTGGCAAAATATGATCGAAGATGTTGCAATGGGCAATCAAGGTATCCGTGGTCCCTCGCCTCCGAACACAGTGACATAACTTGACAAACGAGCCTCCCAAACGTAACTTACTGGGTCACATGTCATGGACGCTCAAACAAATGTTCCTGTAATATGACAATGAACTGACTTTGTTACAAGTGGCGCAAATATGAGAAATCATTCCTTCACAGCATGCTGATGATTTGCCAGGAGATTCAGCATCGTCCATTTTCTATAATGGACTGTTGGCCCATCACGATCCTTTCAAAGTGAAGAACAGTCTTTCGCTTGGAGTGGTTCTTGAAGCCACTCAAGAACGTGTATCGAAATAAGATCACCTGATCTGCTAAATAATTAATGTGTTAAAACCCTCCTGAAAAAAACAGCACTCCAGTTGTCTCATCCCAATGGTGCAGGGCTGCTGGAGGTGTCATAGTCTGAGTATCATTTTCCTAGATTGGTGGCAGACATCTTCTCTTAGTGCTGGTTTCGCAAACATCAGGAACCCGTGTCATTCAAGACGATAGCGAGGCGGCATCATATGCATTACACGTTCAATGCAATGTTCGGTGCAAGACTTCACGGAACTGCAGAGTGTTGGAGGAAAGTGATATGGTCTGATGAGTCGTCCTTCACCATGTTCTCAACAAATGGACGTGTGCACATGTGGTGACAGCCCAGGAAGCTCGACAGCCCTGAGTGCCTGGTTCCAACAGTAAAATGTTCTGGTGGTTACATAATTGTGTGGGGTGTATTTTTCTGGTATGGCCTTGGTCCACTCATTCAATTACAAGGCAGAATTGATGCAGTGTGCTCCATTACTGTCCTGAGTGATCATCCGCATCTCATGATGCAGATTTTGTTCCCTGCAGGAGTGGTGTCTTTCAGAAGGACAATACTCCAGTCCACAGTATTGCCAAGAGAACATCCCGTTGCATGTGAAAATCCGCGACGCCATTCGGGATTCCACAGTACGCATGCGCGAGGTCCGATAGTCTAACCCTCAGCGTCTGGTCTGCTTCGTTTGACACAGCCTGATGTGTTGATAGTTGAACATACAGGAGTTCAAACTCGGCAAAAATGTCTTCCCTCTTGATATTCTGGTTGGGAATGCCGAAGTAAAAACCGTGCGCCAACTCGAACCTTTCCGTGTCAGACAGCTTATAGTCCGATTTATTGAGGACATGGTGGGATGAGTCTTTGATCAGGGAACTGAATCGTTTCACCTTCAACCAGTCGATTGTATGATCACATTTCTTCTGCACCGCCATCTCTGCACGTTGGTCAATCGCTGCAATGTATCTACATAACCGGATCGTGTCACACAGCGACATGAAACCACGTGCTTCGTTCCAGGCATTGCGTCGGACACGACGTAGCACGGACCGTGTGCGATTCAAGCGCAGGATCTCATCCAGAATAAACATCAGGGGGAAACCCATCCCCCCTCTCTCCAGGATGTGGTTGCAAACGTCAATCATCAACGAACTCTGCTCCAGCCAATGGGTGCTCGGATTAACCGTGACGTCATTATGGTTGAACCAATCAGCGTCTACCTTATTGAGACCTGCGTATAAACCACGCGCCTTCACTTCCTTCTTCACTTTCTGCGATTTTTACCCTGAGGAGTGCAGCACAAAAAGCTTCGGTCACTATTATGTCGTGTTTGTTTGTATCCATATTAAAGCTCTGCAGTACCAAACATCTGATTATATATATATATATATATATATATATATATATATATATATATATATATATATATATATATTGTAATGGTTGTGGGGTGGATGGAAGAATTTAATAGGGAATTTAGCATTGTGTAGAGATGCTTGGTCCGTGGACGTGCACAAGGCATCTCAATGTGAATAAGTAGGGAATCTGTGAGTTTTTGTGTTACGTGTCACCACACGAGGGGTGGTGCGGTGTTAATTCGCCGAGAGAGTAAGAATAAGTTCCCCAGTATGTGATTGCCCTCTGATTTTTCCCTCTGTTTTTATACGTCAAGATCGATAATACAGGTGGGGAACGCGTCCCTGAAACCACAACAATAGGCCAGAACGCAGCGCCTTCAAAGGTTAACATCAAACGAAGTCACACCCCGAGGAACGGCTGATTGGCGTGACGTCAGAAGCTAGCCGAGCAGGAGAAACCCCGCCTTGCCGGGTTTGGTGCGAGCAGGCCACTCCCGGAGGAGGATCTCAAGAGAAAAATTGGAGTGCACAGATAGGAGCTTGCACATTATGAAAGGCAGCTTGCACATTTTGAGAGGATTACAGGGGCACATTTTGAAAGGCGAAAGAAAGGGAGCACACAGGAAAGGTTGCGCATTTTTAGGAGGAAGGAGTTGGCTTGGCATTCTGGGAGAGCCGTGATCAGAGTGGAGGCACAAGGTGCATTGTTTGGAGAGGCGAGAGCGGAGATTGAGCGCACACCAAAGAGGACGACACGGCTGTTGAATCCGTGTTGAAGCGGTTTGGCTCGTGCGGCGAAGTAAGACGCTGGCCTTTTGCTTCTGGTCGGGTTGATGAGGATGAGCGGAGCACCCGAAGCCGTTACACTGGAGCTTTGAGCCTTTATGTGGAGTGCCGCTCACGGATTGTCTGGCATGAGTTCGTCCCGCTCCGAGAGAAGCGCCTCGATTCCAGTTCCACAAAGGTCAGCTCTGGGCCAAGCTAAGTAAAGCAATAGTTTGGAAGGAGGGTTTTTCTTTTTATTTTGTGCCCCCTTCGTCTGTGTTTGAGTCTGTGTGCGAGGCCTTGACTGTCAGATTTATTTATTTCATATTATTATCATTTCCATTTGAATTATCGTCCTTTGTAAATATTTGTGTATGTTCATTAAATGTATTCCTTTTAAGAGGTTGTATCTGTGCATCCATTTCATTCCCCGTGCTCCTCCACCCATCGGCCATTGCCCTTCGAGCACGTGTTAAAATCTCCGAGGATTAACGTGTCCGCCTCCTCTTAATAAGAAACCACTCGGCCGTCCGTGGGCTGTCGGTGTTAACCACCTGGTAAAACAAATTGGGTCAGGGGGTTTACCTGGGCCGACCACCCCCGCGACAATATATATTTATCTTCTTCTTCTTCTTCTTCTTCTTCTTCTTCTTCTTCTTCTTCTTCTTCTTCTTCTTCTTCTTCTTCTTCTTCTTCTTCTTCTTCTTCTTCTTCTTCTTCTTTCGGCTGCTCCCGTTAGGGGTCGCCACAGCGGATCATCCGTATGATCCGCATAGTGATTTTGGCACATGTTTTACGCCGGATGCCCTTCCTGACGCAACCCTGGTCGCCTCTTACGACACAGGGATATGGTACACCTATTTTAACCGGGGTATACACCGGCCCAGTATACTGGTACTCATTTCGCCGACCTCGGAAGGATGACGGGCTGAGTCAACCCCCTGGTGTATTAATTCAGTGGCTCAACAGGGCTTGAACTCAGGACCTTTTGGATCCCAAGCCGCTGCTCTAACCACTGCGCCAACACCACGTATATATATATATACATATATATATACATATATATATATATATACATATATATATATATATATACATATATATATATATATATATATATACATATATATATATATATACATATATATATATATATATATATATACATATACATATATACATATACATATATACATATATACATATACATATATACATATATACATATATACATATATATATACATACATACACACACACACACACACACACACACACACACACACACACACACACACACACACACACACACACACACACACACACTAGCAGGGTACCCATCACTGGCGGGTTTGTAGACGTCTCACCTCAAATGAGTGTGTATTGGTAAAAACGTGAATTCAGTGTAAATATTCAGTGTGCAGATTTTGCAGTGGGTGAAGCTGGTAACCTTGACAACCTTGGTCCATCAAGAAAGAAACAAGACACCATTTGGTGATCATAACGAAAAAGTTCCCCAGGGTTGAGGAACGTCGTAACCAAAAATAATTTAAATCAGATAAGCGGTTTTCCATTTATTACAAAAAACATTTTTTTCAAGATGGCCGCCCCAGTCGGACATCTTGGATCCGGCTATGGCCAAAATCAATGGGGTTCTTCATTTTCAGGTGGTACATGTGTGACCCAAATTTCAAATCGATATGGCGAACAGTTTATGAGTTATCGCACTCACAGCTATAAATGTTGACGCCCGGACGGATGGTCGGACGGACAGCTGGACGCCCTGGGTGACAACAATATCCCCCTTCCGCCACACGGCGGGGGATAAAAAGTTCAATCCACACTCCAAGTGTCTTCCCTGATCATCGCGGCTGTTTGTGTGTTTCCCTGTTTTCTTCAGTGATGAGTTTGCGACCTCAGAATTCAAAACTCAGAGGGGTGAACTTTCTCGCTGCAAAAAGTAAGCAAAGGCTTTCAGAGGTAGGAAATGCCGATGGCATGGATGGTCATGGTGTTTTTTTTTGTTTGTTTTTTTTGTATACCTTGGTCGAGGCTCGTATGAGAGCTAACACACAACTCACAGCAAGGAGGCATGAGACAAGAGGGGTGGGAGTGGAAGGGACAAAACATTGGGGAACAGACACATTAGGTGAACTGTGGAAGGGAGAGGGATGGGGATGGGACGGGGAACATGGCGAAGAGAAGATGGACATTTCGGCGACTTTCAGGAAGGAAAGCAGGAGAAATGAAGGAAGTGGGCTTGGGTGGATTATCGGGGGTAGAAAAGATCAAGGATTTGGATGGGGGAAGATAAGAGGTGGTGGTGAACAGCTGTTTTGAAAGCCTGGAGAGAAGAATGGGAAAGAATAGAGTGAGGAAGTTTATTCCAAAGGCGGGAAAAAAGAGGAATGAAAGAGTGAACATGAGCAGTGATTCGTGATTTTGCGAGTTTTACCAGAAGGGGGTTGTTGGCGGACCTTGAGCGCCCTGTGGAAATGTGGTGGGGACAAATCGCAGAGAGAGCAGGGGGGGCAAGGCTGGAGAGGAGTCGGTAGAAGACAGAAACACCACCGACCAACCTGCGGTGATTGAGTGAGAGGCCCAAAGACTCAGCTTCATTGCGGGAGATGCCGGTGATTTTAAATGCCCTGGTTTCGACAGCGTGAAGCCGAGAAAGGTGGGAGGCAGAAGCACCAGCCCAGAGGGGAGAGCAGTACTCCATCAGGCTACGGACAAAAGCTTTGTAAGTGGTCAGGAGCTCAAGAGGGCCGAGGAAGGACTTTGCACGACGGAGGATTCCCAGTCGGCGACTGGCTTTTGAGGCGAGGTTGGAAATGTGACTTTCCCAGGAAAGGTCATGGCAGATAGTGAGACCTAGAAGCTTGAAAGAAAAGACTTCTTCCAGAGGATTGTTGAGAAAGTGGATGGGGGGGTTTTGTAAACGGTCCTTTCGAAGAGACATAGTGAGAGTGTGAGATTTGTCTGGATTGAAAGACATGTTCCACGTGTTGGACCAGTTTGTGATTTTATCCAGATCTGCAGTGAGCGAAGAAGCTGCTGCTTGCCGGTCTGAGGGATGACAGATGGTACGGCAGAGGGTGGAGTCGTCGGCAAAGAGAAATAGAGGATTTTCCAGAGAGTCCGAGAGATCATTGATGAAAACCAGAAAAAGAACAGGGCCCAGAACGCTACCTTTAGGAACTCCAGCCAGCACAGAAAGAGGGGATGAAAGAACTCCATTTAGGGCCACACGTTGACTGCGACAGGAGAGGAAGTCTGCGAGCCATGAGTGGAGATGGCCTTGAATACCATGGGAAGAGAGTTTGGTGAGAAGGGCAGGGTGCCAGACTGTGTCAAAAGCACGTGATATGTCCAGGGATACGGCTCGGATTTCCTGTCTGGCATTGAGGACCTCCATCCATTGATGGGAGAGCAGAAGCAGAATATCCAGGGTAGAGTGACCTGGTCTGAAACCAAATTGATGATTGGAAATCAAGCCATTGGAGAAGAGGAAGGATTTCATGTCTGAAGCGATGATGGATTCCATCACCTTGCTGATGATTGGGAGAAGGCTGATTGGTCTGTAGTTACAGGGATCTGTTTTTGCACCTTTTTTATGCAGGGCAGTGATGTGAGCAGATTTCCAAGCAGATGGCAGATGACCTTGGGCAAATGAGAGGGTGAATAGAACAGAGAGAGGTTGAGCAAGAGCAGAAGAGCAGGCTTTGAGGACACGTGGGCTGATGCCGTCTGGACCGGTTGCAGAATCTGACTCGAGGTTTGAAAGCAAGCTCTCCACCTTGTCAGGAGAAAAGGATACAGAGTCCAGGGACAGTTGGGTGCGACTGGGTAAAGTGGGTAGAGATAGTGATGTGTTTAGGACACAAGATTTCGCTGCAAACACCGAGTTTAGACATTCAGCTTTTTCACGTGTGGAATCAGCAGTGCGGCCATTTGAGGTAAGGGAGGGGATGGAGGGGGAACATACACCAGAAACAGATTTGATTAAACGCCACCAGGATTTTGAGGAGGGAGAGAGGTTTGAGAGTTCAGATTTGAGATGAGAAAGATGTTGTTTTCTGGCTCTCCTGAGGGTAGATACACACTTGTTCCGAGCTTTGTGGAAAGAACTGAGATTGCCCTCAGTTGGGTTTGCTTTCCATGAGGCAAAGGCAAATTGTTTCAGGAG
>NC_140976.1:58759741-58779741 GCF_056783735.1 Eptatretus burgeri | reverse complement strand
GGGCAAGAATGTTTTTTAGATCCTCGTGGAGGATCTTTAAGTCTTATTCACGTTGTTGTTCTTGTGGACTTTTTTGTTTCACAGCCGACAGTTTTCATCGAAACTTCCTGAAACTTGGCATATATATGTAAAAATTCCCTGCGCAGACAGTAACCATCTCTGATTTTGAAAATTCCTCCTAGAAAAAAAGTTATGATGTCAAAATATCTCCGCGAATGGAAATCGCCTAAAAAATTATCTCCGAAACAAGGCAAGCTTTTTGAATTCTGTTTGCGGGAATCGAACAGGGCATTAGCAGAGATGAATTACCGCACATATGATACATCACTATGACGTCATATCAATTTTTATGACGTCATTCCTCTTTTTTGATATTTTTTGTTTCACAACCTAGAGTTTTCATCGGATCTTCGTGAAACTTGCCATGTATGTGCAGAAAGCCCTCATGCAGGCAGTAACCATCTCCGATTTTGGAAATGCTTCTGAGAAAAAAAGTTGACATCATAATATCGCCGCTAATGGAAATCACCTATACCATTATCTCCGAAACTAGACAAGCTGTTTGAATTTCGTTTGCGGGAATCAAGCCGGGCATTAGCACAGATAATTTATCGCAAATCTGATACATCACAATGACGTCATATTCGTTTCTATGACGTCATCATTCAGAGGACGAGGATTTTAGCTCATTTGAGCTTGTTTCTTCTTCAATTTTGTCACTGTACACTTCGATCGTTTGTGTTGCCCTGGTTTTTTTTTTGTTGTGTCTGTGTGCATATACCTGTGTGCTTGTGTGTGTGTGTGTGTGTGTGTGTGTGTGTGTGTGTGTGTGTGTGTGCGTGTGTTTGATTGTTATCTCCATAATTTGGGTTTCAGAAGGTGAAACGGGGTCCTCCCAGGACTCAAAAGTATCCATTCCCGTTTCTGTGAAGGATCTCGATTCACGGACCAAGCTGTGAAGTTTTCTTGTTCTCAGAGTTTTGTTCTGAGTGTGTGTGTGCATGTGTTCAGAGATCATCACCAAGCCCCGGACAGCCTCCAACTGTAGTTCGTTTGTGGTAACGTTCCCGGAGATGGTTTGTAGGATGTGTCGGTGTGTGTAAACGACACTGGCTACAATTCAGGCAACATATGTTGTTTTCTACATCATGAGAATATCTAAATGTCAAACAAAGACACGTGGATAATCCCATGATTTTGAGAACAGATTGATAAGAAGTTGGCCAATGGCGTAATATCGGCAATCACTGACAAGATGTATTGTTTTGTGCATGTTGAGTACAATGATCAACTCATTGAGCTATCAAAATGACACAAGTTCTGAGAAATTAGGGGTTCAAAGTTCAGGTTCTCATTTAGAATTCCATTCAACTCCCACTGAATGATTATATCAATGTCAGCTTCAAACATTTTCATCAGAACTGTCAAGGTATACTGAACTTGAAAGATTACTTTTTGTGCCCTTTACTCAATTTGGCACTGCAAATGGGACAGACTTGTTACTGGGTAGCAGGATACCACCAGGAACGTATGGGAGCAAGCCTCACGGACACAGGTATTGTGTATAGTGCATGTTTAAGGTCTATGGTTGCAGGTCTTACAAGAGGAAGACGGGGCATCAGGGCAGCTGGTGAGTCGCTGTGAGTGCCGAGAAGACTGTGGGGATGTAGTCAACGATAGCCGAGATTGGTGCCGATTTCGATCCCTTAGGATTTTCCCAAGTACTCGCACCATCTTCAGCTTTTTCACATGGTAACTGTGGATGGGGGGGGGGGAGTAATAATTGTTGGCGATAGGACAGGATCATTCCGTTTAATTCAGTTTCAACAACAACATGTGAAACACATTGTGTTTTGGTGCAAAGAGACACTTTTCCTTTCTTATAGTTTCTCAAGTCTATTGGGGAGGAGAGACAGAGACAGAGACAGAGACAGAGACAGAGACAGAGACAGAGACAGAGACAGAGACACAGAGAGAGAGAGAGAGAGAGAGAGAGAGAGAGAGAGAGAGAGAGAGAGACAGAGACAGAGACAGAGACAGAGACAGAGACAGAGACAGAGACAGAGACAGAGACAGAGACAGAGACAGAGACAGAGACAGAGACAGAGACAGAGACAGAGACAGAGACAGAGACAGAGACACAGAGAGAGAGAGAGAGAGAGAGAGAGAGAGAGAGAGAGAGAGAGAGAGAGAGAGAGAGCGAGAGAGAGAGACATGGTAGAAATCATGGTGCACACAAAGCAGAGCTGGAGTAACTTTTTGCCATGAAGAAATCTTTGCCTTGAGGCTGATGGCATCCTCAGTTAATCAAACTAAATGAAAACGATCCATTATTGTGTTATTACATATGCACAAAGGAAAAGGGAGGGGGGATGTGACTGGCAAAATGAGGAAGGATGCGACAAAGGAGAAGCAGGATGGTCGGGAAGTGTGGAAGTAGTTGGGAGAAAAGGGAAATAAAGTTTTGGGGGAGATATGAGAAAAAGGAATGGAAGAGGAGAGGCATATATGGAACATTAGGGGGAAGGAGATGGGGGAGAGGTGGAAGCAATGAAGGATTCTGCCATGATCCAACACATAATAAGTTGACGGTCCCAAATTAACGACAGGAATTGGTTTTGGAAAGTGATGCATTGTTGTTTCGTTTTCAGCGGTGATGTGCTTGAAATGATGTGTGTCATGTTGGTGTTGTTCAACATCTTTTTAGCAAGGTCGGCATAGCAGTGGCAAATTGATGTGCTCAACAAACCAACCATCTTTTTGGCACTTACTGGCTACACAGGTGGAAAACAGTCTCAGGACGTCCTTCGAGCTCTGACTTCATGTGTACCAGCTCCCAGATGCAGCTCATACCGACCTCTGTCAAGGAAATACAAGACAAGGACCGGACAGAAAAGATGAGATACATCGACTGAATTTTGTTTCTTGGTGTCTAAGAACTTGCTGCAACTTTGGGGGCCTCAAGTCTTTCAACATCTACAATATACTCACCTGGGCTCACACTTCCTGCACGAACCTGCAATGCACCTGCAGGTACCATGTGCCAAAAGCGAAACTGTCCGAAACCATCCACTGGATTTTCCAAGCGTGGCAGACTTGACTGTCGGAGAGAGAGAGAGAGAAAGGAAACAGGAGGCAGAGAGACCCTGCTTGAGGATGCAGCGGTTGTCGAGCTGGTGTGACATGTGGCAATTATAGCTACTGGGTAGCGGCAGAGATCACCAGAGAGTTATGGAAGCAAATATTATTTCAACTTAATGAAAGAGACAACCGCTGAGCTGTAAGGTCCTTGTAAGAAATGTAACAGGCAGAACTTGAATTAATGTATTTGACTGTAATCAGGAAAGGTGATTTTCACAAAGCCGTAATAAATCAAGACAGTTATCCCCATATCGTCGGCCTCAAATATATGTGCACATTGTTCCACGGGTTACGCTGCTCAGCGGCATCCATAAAGCTGTTTCAGCAATGATTATTGTCCCAAAAATTTGCTTAAACGTCAGAAATCTTCGCCGACTTCAACATACATATTTACACCTGTCCACCTGTTTTGCACTATCCCATTTGGCCTGCACCATGGATGAGGTTGATGAAAGTGGAGACAGACTCAATCACTATAAAGTGTTAGTCAATACTCGATAGGATAGTCGATTGATAAGACGATGGATTTTTTTCATGGCATCATCTCAAAAGGTGACGGATATCACCGAGATCGTTTTACAATGACAACACAACGTTCGCCTGACAAAAGTTCTTAATCTGATTGACCCAACTCAGAAAATGTGTGGAAAGCTGAATTGAAGCAACGCAGGCAATACTTACCCCTCGTTTTCTGCCCTTCTCACTTTCTTTATGACAAATGAGCACAAGGGCCTGCTTGAATGCTGCACACACACACACACACACACACACACACACACACACACACACACACACACACACACACACACACACACACACACACACACACACGAAACATAATCGTAAATGGCTCAGATATTCAGGAAGTGAGCAACACTTGACTGGCAGCATAGAGGTCATGATTCAAATCGAGCTGGAGGCAGCAGGACAGAAACAATTTGAATTACGTGCCTGGAAACGGATCTGTTCCTAAAGAGAATGAACGTGCTATTGGACAGTCAATAAAAACCTAGCTTGCTCACAAATGACCCATTATGAGGGGATTGATTTCCCTCTTGAGAGTGGTCTGTGCTGTAGCAGGAACCAGTTCACATTGTGTGGTTTGTTCTTAAACGTCTTCCAGGGAAAGTTGGGACGACCATTAAAATGGATCTATTACTGAAAGGATGTGTCTGGTAAAGAACCCTTTAGAATATCGCGTGACGGACACGGAAGGAGTACACAGAATTATATACAGTAATATTTCCTGAAGCAACAGAAAAATAAACACTGGTTTACAGAAGGAGCACACAAACAACGACGATGACGACGACGACGACTACATGTGATAAAAGATCCTTTTTTTGATAGTGGGGGCAGATAACAGCAATTTTTGAGAGGAATCGTGCAAATGATGATATAACCATCAAATTTGGCACATTTGTTCTCCAGGGGATTCTAATTAGATCTGCCTGATTGGCCATTTGAAAATCCAAATTAAGAAAAATTTGAAAAAAAAAAAAAAAAAAAAAAGTTAAGATCATGAATCAATGTTGGATGCTGGCTGAGATTGGTGAATGTTTCAGAAACATCATCAAAGACGTTCCAAGTCTGCCATGCAGTTTTCTTCCCTTTACCGCGGAAGGCAGACACGACGTCACATCCAGTGAACGCATGGAAGTATGGGATCCCTCCAGCTTTCTCAGGCCCTATTGCAGAAACGACCTCATGGACTGGAATCCATCGCGCCTTGGCTCCTTGGCCAAAGGCAATCCACATGTTCTCAAGACCTAGTTCCTGTAAGGATCGCAGTACAGATATTGCTATGACTAGTACGTCCGTGTCATTAGCCTTAATGATAATGGACTTGCTACCATCCGTAGTTGCATCCCTGGCGTGTACAAATATTCGAGTGTCAGCTTCTTCATGACCACATGGAGACGCAGCATCCAGTGACTTCCTTGTGTTGCTAATGGCATCTTCTCCTTTTGTGACAATGACTGTGCTCGTCGTCTGTGCTTCACACATCTTTTCCGCAAGGAAGTGAAACAGCTCAGTCTTGTTGCTGTCATCTCGAAGAAAGCTTCTCCAGTTACTTGGGGTCTTCCTGGTTCCTGTCACTCTTCTTCTGATTCCTTGCCCCCTTTTCGACCTTGCCTCGGACTCCAGACTTGACTTCTTGTACACATCAAACACTACGTCCACCCTCTCGTACCTGGCACCATAGGATTCCACCTTTGGGATGATGTCTTCTTTAGCATAGTCATCAATTATCTTTGAAGTGCGTGGAGGTAGGGCATTGATAAGTGCTGAGCCATCAATGATGACTGCATCTCCCCTTGGTTCTCTGTCTGGGATGTTCACTTGCGCTTCAAGAATTTCAGCCAGCTGTGACTTCAAATTCTTTTGAAGTTTTTTTTGTTTCTTCAAATTTTTAAAAATTTGGATTTTCAAATGGCCAATCGGGCAGATTTGATCAGAAAGCCCTGCGGAACAGAAATGCCAAATTTGATAATTATATCATAATTTGCACGATTTTTCTACTATCTACTTCACTGTGAGTGTTTCACTTCATTCAGATTCACAGACAGATATGCAATATGTTGGTGAAGTGCAGCATGCGACATTATGATTAAACCAGTCAGCGAAGCGACGGGAAGTCAGGTATGCTTCAAGGTAGGCATGGCTCGTATCTATATAAAAAAATACAGTGCCACTCACATCTCTGAAATGGAATTAAAAACAAATCTCACCAAACAGTTTGATTCCAAGCTCCCTCTTACACCGCCGAAGGCTGCACGGAGGGTTGAGCCATACCACCGAGTCTGTGATGAGCAGTTCTCCCATGGATAGGTCACTCACCTGGAGGACCAGGGTCATCGGTCACAGGTTAAAACAATGTTGTACATTCACTTGTTTTCACACAGTCTTGGCATGTTACAAGATCCCAGCTTGGGGTCATTTGTATGAGAAGGCCCTGAAGAATGGGTCAAATCCTTTTGCTGGCTTAAACTTTTTGGTCCTCATATCTCGTCATGTCAAATTTACATCTGTCTGTTCAACTGCCTTGCATCGCCATGGAAGATAGGTAAAGTCACCGTGGTCTACAAGTGTGATGCAAACATTCATACAGGCAATGACAAACTTGTTAGCCTCCTTCTCACAATAACCAATAAGATGGAACCCTGATATATTTTTTTCCTGTTCAATGCTGCCGGCTCGTATCTATAATTCAACAATACTGTGCTGGCACAGAAGTGTAGGATTTTCAAAAGAACTTCATATTTTCCGAGGAGGAGGATCCTGATGATTGGGAACAGGTACTCGAGAAGTTCCACACATACTGTGAGCCCTGAACGAAAGAGGTATTGAAAAGATACAAGTTCGGGGAACACGGTCAGTGTGACGGGGAGAAAGTTGACAACTGGGTCAAAGATTTGCGAACGCAGCTGGACAACAGTGAGTACGGTGACCAGAGAGAGAGAGAGAGAAATCTCAGATAGGATCATGTTTGGGGTGGCAAATGAACAAGTGAAGGAGAGACTCTTGAGGGAAGAGAAATTTAACCTACAGAGCACTCTGGATATTTGTCATGCAGCAGAAGCCAGTGAATCTCAGCTTCAAGCTTTGTCCTGTAGTCAGCATCCTGCACAGGTACATGCTGTGTACCGGCATAAAGCAAAAAGATAAGGAATCGGGAAGCAGTCAGAACCAGGAGGCAGGGACATAAAAGTAGATATCAGTCATAGTCATACGTAAGGGGGCAACTGTGGTAATTGTGGTATTCAACACCCCGCTCGTAGCTGCCCAGCTTCTGGCAAGCTTTGTCGCGCCTGCAACAAGCCAAATCACTTTCAGGCGCAGTGCCACTCAAAGAGGAGAGTGACGAAAAAAGGAACTGTCCATGCAGTCGGACAGGAGCCAAATGACAATGACACAGATCTGCTTCATAGGGACAGTAATCAAACGGAAGACCAAACACTGCATTGGAGTGATCAGAAGGAACCCGAAGAAGGAAAGAGCAATGATGAAGTCATCAGGAGGAACCTGGATAGGATTCCAGTTTCAGCTGCTCCTCCCCTACCCTCAAACCCATCGAGGCGCAGCCAAGTGAGCCTTCCATGAAACTTTCTGCAATAATTCACTTCTGTATACTTTGGAGATTATGTACCTCGGAGAACGTATAGCATCAGCATTGGCTACGACAGCTGCGTCCCACTCGAAAGGACAAAGTGACTGGATTGTGCCGGCAGCGAAAAGCAGATGCCAGGTATGCTTCAAGCTTGATACTGGAGCTGACACAACTATTATAGGTAATAGAGACTATCAGCATCTGCAGCCCAAGCCACATATGAGGCGTAGCCCAGTGGCTCTGAAAGCATACAATGGCAAGTCCATACCTTGTCTCGGTATATGCTGCATGCAGCTTGAACACAAGGAGCAGACATTGACTTCCAATGTGGAAGTCATTCCTAATGGTGACTGGGTGTGCAGATGGCTGTACTACTGGGGGGGGATGAAAAGACTGTCCCAGACTGGGTCTTGTGAAATGGGTGTACACCATCGGCACAGAGACCTTATGCTCAAAATCAAGAGCAATGACATTCAAGGAGCAATTCCAACACACTCATCCATTGCTGCTTCCTGGAAGAGGAGACCTACCGGGTGTGCACTCTATCCAACTTCGAGAGGAGGCAAAACCAGTCATTCATTCACCAAGGCATGTGCCTTTTGCCCGCCAGGAGAAGCTCCTGGCAGAGCTCAACAGACAAGAGCAACAATGATTTAACGAGAAGGTCAGTGAGCCTACAGAGTAGGTAAACTCACTTGTCATAATAGAAAAGTCTAACGGCAAAATAAGATTACGCATTGACCCCAAATCCTTGACTAAGGCGATTGAAAGAAAGCTCTTCGAGCTGCCGACCAAGGAGGAAATGTCGAGTGACTTCGCGGGATCACAGTGCTTTATGAAGAAGAATGCAGCAGCATCATTCCATCATGTGAAATTAGACGAGTGCTCATCCAAAATGACAACCTTCAATGCTCCACGTAGGTGATGTCATTATTTTCGCATGCCTATGGGTTTCTTGTCCGCTCCAGAAGTGTTTCACAAGAAGCTGACCCAGCTAATGGAATACTTGCCAGGTTGTCGAGTGTACATCGATGATTTGATTGTGTGGGGACGCACAGCTGAGGAATATGATGCATGGTTGGAGGCAGTACTTGATCGCTGAGTCAACGTGGAAGTTCGTCTCAAACTGGATAAGTGTTATTTCAGGCAGACTGAGATTACGTAGCTTGGAGATCGTATAATGGTACAGGGAGTGCAACCCGATCCAGGTGAAGTGGAGGAGATCATCAGGATGCCCACACCCTCTGACAGCGATGCATTGAGAAGCGCGCTCGAGCTGGTGACATACATCGGTAAGTTCATGACTAACCTGTCAGCCCGTACAACCGCTCTCAGGTCATTGTTGGAACAAGATGCAGATTGGCAGTGGAACCACGAGCATGCTAAAGAGTGGCAGGATATTAAACAGCTCTTGACCAAGGAGCCTGTACTGCATCACTATGATCTACAAAGGCCAACCAAGGTGTTACCGGATGCCACAAAAACGGTTTAGGAGCCGTACTCCTGCAGGAGGGAGAGGGACATTGGCGACCTATCACATATGCTTCAAGAGCAATGACTACGGCAGAGACGAATTACGCACAGATTGAGAAGGAAATGTGAGGGGTAATGTATGGTTGTGAAGGTTTCCATATGCACATTTGCGGCTACAAAGTCATCGCAGAAACAGATCAAAAAGGGCTCATAGCAATAGTAGGCAAACCAATTGGCGGAGCACCACCTCGCCTCCAAAGATATATCCTACATCTGCAAAAGTCAAGCCTGGTGTTGGCTTAGTCGTGAGGGTGGTGGCTTGGGATCCTAGGGTCCTGAATTCAAGCCCCGTCGGCCGCTGAATTAAAATACATCAGGAGGTTGACTGATTCTCAGCCTTGACTTTCTGAACAGGAGGAGAAGGAGGTTGACTCAGCCTGTCATCCTTCCGAGGTCAGCAAAATGAGTACCAGTGTACTGGTAAGGGGGACACTGCATCAGCGGCATAGCCGCGTCCCAACCAATGATGCAACCAGCAGCCATAGGCTGCACTCGATAGAGAGAGAGATCTGCAAAAGTATGAACCGCAGTGGCAAATATACACCCGGAAAACACCTGGTGGTTGCAGATACACCGAGTCTTACCTGCCTGACGGGATAAGTGGACATGACGATTAAAACAGATGTAGAAGTTCATGTCTGCATGGTCCGATTGAACCTTCCAGTCTCTGGGGCTATGTGGGCTGAGCCAGCAGCAGTGACTGCGGAGGATACCATCTTGCAACAGGTGATCAGCTACATCAAGGACCTGGATATGCAGTGCCTGAAGCCTCACTCCACATTTTAGGATGAACTGGGTGAGGTCGAGGGAGTCCTTCTGAAAGGCTAGTGAATTGTGGTTCCTTTCAGCATGTGCAGTGGGACATGCTCAGCAGGATTCATGAGGGCCACCTGGAGAAGGAAAAGTGCAAACGATTGGGCAAGGGAAGCCAAAGATTGGACAGGTATGAATGGCCAGATCGATGATTATATGAGCCGCCGTGACATGTGTTTGAAGCACTGCAGTGCTCAGTGTGCAGAACCCCAATAACCACACGAAAGGCTGAATAAAGCATGGGTCAAGGTCGGTTGTGACTTATTCCACTATGCCAGCAAGCCCTATCTCCTGGTGATGGACTATTTTTCCAACTATCCGGAGGTAGCCTTGCAAATGTCAGAGACTCGCAGAAAGGTCGTCACTCACCTTAAGTCTGTCTTTGGACATAAAAGCATCCCGGGGCAAGTAGTGAGTGTTGGAAGATGACAATTTGCCAGTGCTGAATTCAAGAAGTTCTCAATAGATTTGCAGCTTGAGCACATCTTGTCAAGCCCTTACTATTCCCAAACAAATGATTTGGCTAAGAGTGATGTCAAGATTGTAAAGAGACTTCTTAAGAAGGCTGGAGAGTGAGGAGAAGATCCATATCTGGCTAGGTTAGCCGACAGAGATGCCCTGTTAGAAAACGGATGGTCACCAGTGGAACTCCTCATGGGGTGGAAGCTCCGAACCAACCTTCCAACATTAGGCTTGGAAGTCAGAGTTGCAGTGCCCAAAGGCCTCATTCTATCAACGGTAAGGAGCTGTCTCAACAGAGAGTAATGCAAACCATCCACATGTGGAGCAACGGCCGTTGGGGTGACCGAGGCCGAACAGTGTGGATGGAGGGTCCCATATCAAATGAGGTGGAGCTTGAAGGAGGACAAAGCTTACGAAGAAACAGCCGACATCTTTTGGCTATGAGGGAGAGTTTCGCAGCACAGGATAGTTGGTCCGAGATCGATGAGAAGTTGTCAGCCGCAGAGGAGCCTGAACAGCGATCGCCTCAAGGAGAGAAAGCAGGTCCATCTACCCCAGCCAGTCCCAGCTCAACGTCAGGGGCAGGAACAAATGCCTGTACCAGCTCTGAGACACAGTATTCAGATCCCTAATAAGCTTTCCAGACCAATTGAAGAGAAATAAAGTTGACATCCTCCTCTATATGGCAGTGTTAATTAACACGAAGGTGACAACTCCATTCTATAGACCAGTAAATTCGTTTAACAATGTATTAGTCAACTTGATAGATTTTGAATAGGTTGCTTAACACTATCTAAAGTAGAAATGCAATCGTGTCCTACATTTAGTGTATTTTTACCTTTGATGTCTAATCTCAGCAATATTTGCTTAAAGGGAAAGATGTGTTGATACCGGATCATATGTCATGATCATGGGCACTGGGCAGGCTTCCTGTTGGTTCACGAGTCAGTAAGTGACCACTATATTTTGGTTCATGAGTCAGTAAGTGACCACTATATTCGTTATGGGTGTGTGTTGGGTAGTTGATCTAGTCTACCCTTATTATCAGTATTTCCGTCGATATGTTTGTCTGTCTGTCTGTCTGTCTGTATGTCTGTCTGTTCGGTCCAGTGCTCCGTTAATACAATGGCGATTTCGATGAAACTTGGTTGGTAGGTTCATACCATGACCTAGTTGTGTGCAAATGAGAACCGTTGCTATGGATCCGTTGCCTAGCAACGGACCTTTGAAATTTTCAAAAAAATCTCAAAAATTTATTTTTTCAAAAATCAAAAATCAGGCCACGAGCGACTGTGGGCAGTAAATTCAGCCATATTGTCCAAATATTTCCAGCCGGATCCTATGAAAACTGTCAGAGAAGATGGACTTTGAATGACCCCTGGTCGAAAACAATAAAAAAACGAAGTTCGTTATATCTCAGAGACTATGAGTCAAATATACATGAAACTGGTATGGTAGGTTCATGGTATGTCCTAGTTATGTGTGAGAAAGATCCGTTGCTATGGACACTTTTGTTGGCTAGTAGCGGCTGAAAAACGACTAAATTCGACTTCATCGACTACCCATGTCCGCCTACCGGCTTGTCTGTCTGTCTGTCTGTCTGTCTGTCCGTCTATCTGTCCCGAGCATAGCTCCGTGGGTTTTGATCCGATCTTGATAAAATTAGGGTGCGAGGTTTGTATCATGATCTAGTTGTGTTTTCCGGAGAATGGGCGTGCTGCGCCCATTATGGGCGGCGCCACGCCCAAAAAACATGTGTTTTTAGGGGGTAGCCGGTTTCAAGTTACATCTTCTCCGAGGGGGTTTTTCGAATCTGGCAGTGTTTCGGTATTTGGTTAGCCCAATGGCACCTGCATAGCCCCACGGAGCTCGATTTTTCATTTTCATCCCAAGGTCAAGGTCACAAGGTCACGAACTTAGAAAATGTCAAAAAAAATCAATAAATTGGGCATCGAGCTCCAAGGGTTTTCAACCGTTTCGAATGAAAGTTGGTATGCAAGTCGTGCTCTTCGAGTACTACAACTTTCATCATTTACGTTTTTCCCGATTCCCGCCAGTTTGCCCGTGGCGTCCCCTCGAAGGTCAAAAAATAAATAAGGCGAACCGTGTACATTGCTCGTGAACCATCGCCGTCTCCAGACCTGTTTTTATTATTGTGGTTGTTTTTCTTACTCTCGCGAGATTGAATAAAGCGACTGTGAGACCTGGTACGGAGATGGCATCTGGTTCCTGCTTATGATCGTCAGAAAATGCACACCAACCAAGTACAAAAACTGTTAAACAAGACTACTCCGGAAGAAGTTTGAGGACAACCTCTCGATTATCTTCTCGGGATTTCCTGCACTTCATCTATGGTTCATAGGACAACCGTCCTTCTTGCCGATCTCTTCAACAAAGGTTTTAAAGTCCTTTTTCCAGCTTGGTTGATCGATCTTCTTGGCTCACAAGAGATGTGCGCCGCCACTCATAAAATATTCTCTTCCGATATTTATGTGGTCTTCTCTCCAAACTAGGTGTCACTTCTTCCTCTTCTCCTCCTTCTCCTCCCTTTATCAGAGGTGAGGTCCGACAGTACAAATCTTCTGCCATGCCTCGACCACGATACCCCTCCACTTCCCCCAGTCCTCAGCCAACTCTCTCCACTCAGCTCACGTGAGTTCCACTCACGATGAAATATTCTCTTTCGATGTTTATGTCAGGTCTGGTGTTACTCAACCATTTTATCAACACGTCTTCCCTTCCGTTCTATTTTTTGGAGTTAGACATGAACTATGTCTTCCTATTAATGTTCCCATTTGTGTTTAAAATATAACATTCGATTTGAATAAGCTGTTCCTCGATCAGAAACTGATAAGACATACAGACGGACGGACGAGAACCAATCGCTTAACCCCACTCTCCGCTCCGTGTGCACAGGGTAATGAGCTATCTCATGCCAAAGCCCATGGATGCAAGTTTATAGTTGCTTGAAGGAAAAGATGTGTTGATACTGGATCATATGTCATGATCATGGGCAGGCTTCACGTTGTTATTATCGTTGTTGTTTTTCTGACTCTCGCGAGATTGAATATTGCTGAGATTAGACATCAAAGGTAAAAATGAACTAAACCTCGGATACGATCACATTTCTATTTTTTGGAGCCAACAGGACAGGTTGCCTGTTAGGCATTTTGGACAACACCCCGCCACTGAAAGAAATGATAACTTATCAGAAGCCAGGCAATGACTACATAGACCAGCTTCCAGTCTGTTTTTTTTTTTTTTCTCACGAGCATCAAATGGGCAATGAAAGGACACAGTCCTATCCGGTGACCTGCGCTGAAAGTTAATCGAAAGAATCAACTTCAGTTGTGGAGCAACTGTGGTCCTCCATCAGGACATGACAATGGCCTTTCAGTACAATCGCATGCTTGAGCTTACCTCTCTCTGAGGTCCCGGTTGCTCCTCCACCAGGCGGTCGAAAACAACACCAAATTCATCGTAAATCTTCTGCATCTCGTTGATGTGGCTTGCAACTCCGCTCATTGCTTTGCAAGCCTCTGTCGGAGGGAATACAATTTCGTTGTAAGGATTACTCGATAGAGACTCACAGTTGAGCTCCGAATGATTTGAGAATTTTAAGGAAACTGCCAGCTTACGGTAATTATTGTCATTAAACATTTACAATACATTCCACAGCAAGATGTTCAGTGGAGAATATGTCAGGACAGGTCTGGGAGCATGTACCGGAGCAGCGCGTTGCTGCATCCACTTTCAGGCGGAACTCCAGGGGCCTCCGTCTGGCCATCCCCCAGGCAGATGCCTGGCCCATCCCAATCTCCTTGAGATGCCGATCAACCTGCTGCAACCACAAGGCACGCGGTTGGCCAATTGGCCTCCTCCACTCACGAGGCTCCCTCACTGAGAGAATCCGGTGAGCAGGGTCAGCGTCAGGAAAACGAGCCACATGTCCAGCCAGCTGCAGCTGATGCTCACGGACTATGCAGGTAATAAATCTCATTTGAGTCTCTCTCAGCAACCGCTCGTTGGACACAAGGTCCGACCAGTGACAGCCAAGGATCCTTCGAAGAGACCTGGTACCAAAGGAATTATGTCCCTGTCTCAGATCTTTGGTCAGAGTCCAAGTCTCACATCCATAGAGCAAGACTGGAAGCACCAAGGACCTGAAGACTCGGACTTTCGTCCTCCCACACAGGTACCGGCAGCATTGCACCCCATGATCCAGTGAATCCATCATTACCCAGGCCCGACCCAGATGTCAGTTTTGGTGGCACCCCATTAAGACCAAGAATCCTCCAGAGGGCATCCCGATTCACTGAATGAAACGCTTTACAGAGATCAATATAGGCTGCAAGCAGCCCCTGCCGAAACTCTCGACTGCATTTGGTGAGGACCCGAAGAGCAAGGATACAGTCAATCACTTTCCTATTTGGTGTAAAACCTGACTGCTCTACTTGCTGGTGCAGATAGTGGCGGACCCCAGCAATAATTATCCGAGTGAAGACCTTGCCCGGCACTGAGAGCAGCGTCACCCCTTGGTAGTTGTTGCAGTCTTGGCGATCACCCTTCCCTTTCTAGAGAGGGACAACAAGGCCCCCTCTTCCAGTCAGTTGGGATGATGCCTGTGTTCCAGGTAGAGCACAAAACTGCATGCAATGACATGAGTACAGCATTTCCACCAGCCTTGAGAAGTTCAGCATGGATGCCACAGATCCCAGGAGCTTTACCCCATCTCAACCGGTTCACCGCAGCCCGTGTTTCCACAAGCGAAGGTGGACCACAGTAGATTGGAGGGTCAGCAATAGGGACAGTAACACCCCTGACATCCAATTCGACAGCTGGTGGATCAGCCTGGTACAGCCGCTCAAAGTAACCGGCCCAGCGGGCGTTCACTTCGGACTCCTCTGTCAAGAGCCCACCACCCTCTGCTCTCACTGCAGTACACCGAGGGATGGGCTTGGATGAACACAATGCGCAAATCCCCCTGAAAGCGGGATGAGAATCACTTGACCACAGGTGATGCTCTACCCCCTCACAGATTCCTTGCACATAGATCTCCTTGTCCACCTTGAGTGCACGTACAGTTTTACGCCTCAGCTCCCTAAACAGCTCAGCTCTGCCATTCAGCCTGGCCCTGCGACTCTGGTCAATGGTATCCAGTGTCCCTTGAGAGACAAAATTCTTCCTCGCCCTCCGGTAAATTCCAATACATTCACCAACAACATTAAGGATGGTTCTCTTGAAGGCGCTCCACAACTCTTCAGGACCCCCCAAAGCACCCAGACACCCCAAATGTCCACTCAGCCTGTTCACAAACTCCTCAGCTACCCTCTCATCCTTGAGCTTGCCAACATCCAGCCTAGGCTGGGATGGCACCATTCTCCTGGATTTAAGCTGCAACTTCAGAGTTGCGACTACAAGCCTGTGGTCAGTATTGAGGAACTGAGCACTCCAGTTGACCCTGCAGTTCTCGCTCATCCTCCAGAGACAATCAATGAGAACATGGTCAACCTCCTTTGCCACACCACCAGCGTTGGAATCCCAAGTCCAGCGATGAGCTTGGGGGCGCTGAAACCATGAACCGGCCACCCTATATCCATGACTTCTGGCAAAGTGCTATTGGTGCTATTCCGGTTCACAGTTCCAGACCGATGGAGACCAACACACGTCTCAAAACCATCCCAATCAGTTCTAGTTGATGCAATGAAATCCCCCAAGACTAGAAGTGCATCTCATCTGGGGCACTGATCAACCACAGATTCAAGCGTAGCATAGAATGTGTCCTTCACGGTGAGATCACTCGCTTCAGTCGAAGCATATACAGAGACCAGGGAAATGACACCCAAGGAGTGACGAATCCTTCGTCTCATAATACGCTCGTTGACCGGTGTTACCTCAATTATCATTGGGGTCAGCTTATTGGACACAGCTACAGCAAATCCTTGGGCATGGTAACCATCAGAGAAACCAGACCAATAGTAGGTGTAACCACCCACCATGATCTCGTCGCAATCCGGTCTCCGAACCTCAGAGAGTGCTGCAATACCGATGTCCAAACGCTTGAGCTCAGATGATGACAGAGACAGGTGATCATCCTCTCTTAGGGATAGGATATTCCCTGCACCCACCCGAAGGGACTGCCTCAGGTTAAGCCATGGAGACCACCGTCTGGTGGACGACACCTCAACACCTCCCCGACACACTCTACCACAATCTGACCCGAGAAGGTTTCTCAGTGGTTTCCCTCCTTTCATCAAAGATTGGGGGTCCCGAAGGCTTTGCCTCAATCCCATCATCCGGTGAGCTGCCCTGCGAAGGAAAGCTGCACGGGAGGTACTCCCACGGAGTGGGTTTTCAGGTTTTTATTTTTATTTTTTTTTCATATGGACATCAATAATCTCAACCTTAACTCCCAAGCACACCTTCCAGGTGACAATTTTCATCGCTGTCAGGATCAGTGAGTGCACGGAGTTCTCGGAGAAGCAGCGGGTACTTGAGGATGCGTTGGATGGGTTTTATCAGGTACGATTCCAGTGTGCTTGAGTGCTGTTGTTGTGGATTCCTTTGCTCAAGGAATGCTCTGAAGTTTGGGTCAGCCTTCGCTGGGGAAGCAAGTGAGAGGAAAGTCAGGAGGATGTTGGTTGTCTTTGTATTGTACTCATAAGATGAAAATCAACAAGTGAAAACAATTGAATTACAAAGTCCCAAAAACAATGGTATCTTACCCCTTGCAAGCAAAGCCTGTGCACGGGCATGGCTGGCACAGAATGAACCGTATAGCTTGAAATGTTCAGCATGGTGGAGGAATGCTCTGGCCAAAGACAACAAGACCGCCTGAGGAGGTCCACAGTGTGACATTAGGGAGTATAGATCAGGTCATTAAAAGGTTTTGCAATTGAACATAAGCTGAGATTGAAAGGAATAGACTGAGGTACAAAAGGAATGTGTGAAGGGGACGGGAAGTGGCCGGATGGGGGAGAGGGGACTTTGAGAGCAAGGCAGCAGTCATTATTGCAGTCGATGAGAATAAAGTCTGACCCGTAGATCATTTGATTGCAGCAGTGAGTGGAATGAAGGAACTCGACTCCCGGCTTGCTCAAGCGTCTCCAGGAAAACACGTTGGAACAGAACCATCTCACAGAGGTTCCCAAACAGGGATGCCAACTGAGGTGCAGGGAATGAAGCAGGAGATGGCTTGGCTTGGAAAGATGCTTGAGCATTCTATCTGTCAAAGCATTCTTTTCTGAGATCATACATAAATGGCAAGCATTCATTTATGAATCCAGTCTGATGGCTGTATCATTACTGAGGCAGGTTGTGGTGCTGAAGCATTGCTCGGTAGATCGAGGTAGGAATTTTGGAATTTATTCAGGGAAGGTGACACAACGGCCGACGATTTTCAAAAGGTACCGTGTGATTTTTTTTTTTTTACCTACTCCAACAAGTGCTTGCAGACAGGAGGTCTGGCTTGAAGAACCTCCTTCCCTCACCTATCCCCCGCCCCCAAAGGACGGCACATTCAACAATGCAACGAGCTGCCGTCGAAGCACCAGGATGACAGTTTAAAGTCAGATTGGGAATCAAGTTCTCAAAGGTGAGTATGCTAGCTCTGAGCTATCTTGTCAGTACGCTTGAGTATTACCGTTTCAAAAGGGTCCAGGTACAAACTAAGTACGGGCCATTTTTTTTTTATTTTTTTTAAGCAGGACTTCGTTAAACACCTACTTTTCTACTGTTACGGTTTTGAAGGGCTCCGACTCGTACCTCATTCGTGGTGAGGAAGCTCTCACATTGCAGTGGCTCGAGATAACTTTCAATCAGACAAGTCAGGTCCTGGTGGCAGGGATAGAAAGAGAAAAAATGAAGCAGTCATAGATTCACGAGGAAGACTTTTACTTCGTTCTTAAACGTGGAAATTGAACTCCACGAGGTTTAAAAATCTCGACTGAAGATCACGCAAAATCAAGTACTTAAACGAGGCACCATCACCAAACTATTGTAGAATTTCCCAACAAATTATTCAGCGTCGCTTTTTGGCCTATCCGGAAAGCGATGTGCAAGACCTCACACCTTCCTCCTCCTCATTGCTCTTGAGGTTTTGAAAAAACTTTTACCTGAAGCTCCAAACCAGAAACCAGTATACAATTGCAGAATTGCATCAAACCGTAACCACCTCTTTCCTGACATGCAGTGAAGAGCCGTGCAAAAATGTCATGCTCGTATGATTGAGCTTTTGCAAGTTATCGTGCAAACAAACGGACGCGACTGAGCAATGCTGTGAATCTTCCCTTTGGATGAGTGTCACAAAGAAAAGCTAAGTGGCGAGGATTGACATGAAAACGAGATAATTATCAACACAAACATCCATCGGCTTTACCTTCACATAAGTCCTCTCTGTCTCCACCAACTCAAGGATAACCTTCCAAAGACGCTCCGCAGGTGAAAGCGAGCGACCAGGAAAAGACCCAGATTGCCTTAAGTGTGTATCCGTTTGTAACGCGGAACACAAGACGGCGCCTGTATCATTGACTTGCTCAGTCTCAGCCTGTCGTAGAGATGCAAGACAGAAACAAGGTTTGGTGTTCTTTGAAGGTTTGAATGTCACAGTTCAATGACAATAAGGAAGTTTTTTTTTAAACTCTCAGACTAAGGCCGAAGTAACATTTGGCACGACGGCCGTAGGGTCTACAAAATCTACGGCCACTCGCAATTATAGGGCGGCCGCAGTATTTCCACGGTCACACAATGTCGCAGTCACATATGTTTTTATTTTTCAGGGAGCCGCACGGGGTATTTAGAAATTGTGGAGACCGAAAACGTGGGGGTGCTGTGCGGTCTTTGATTTGATGTCGCACGGTGACCTTAAGGCGTCCCTGTGGCGGCCATAGAATTTTCAAGGCAGACGCAAGGTAGCCTCAAGGTGCCCTCAAGGCGACCGCAGCCAGACGGACGGTAACGAGTGGGTTCTTTTTTTTTTTTTTCTTTTTTTTTACCAGTTCTTTTTTTTTCGGCTTGTCGAATTGCGACGGCGAACGTAGAAATGAAAAGAGTTATAACTCCGCGCTATAATTCCACGGCGACCCCAGGCCTGTAAAATATAGCCATACGGCGTAGGGCCACCCTGAGGCCACCTCAGAAACTCTGCAGTCGCCGCACGTTTCTGTCAATTCAAGGGGGGGGGGGTACGGCTGCCGTATCCTAACCGTACAGCAAATGTGACTTAGGCCAAAGTGATAATGTTACACAACAACTACGTGCTGTATGAACAATGGATGTAATCAATGTTGATCGAGGTTTGCTAACCGCCGTGGGAAGCAAGCATTTTGGGTGTGAACTCCTTTGCTCCGATGAAGGGTTATTTGCCCAAAACATCACCTTCTCCTTTCTTCCCTCGGTGGTTAGCATACCTCGATCAACGCCCCGTCGCTTCCATCCATTGTTCTCCTTGTCTGCCGAAGCAGATCGACACTAGACTTCACGAGCAAGACTAGGTCTTCATTCTACGCGCTGTACGACTGAACAATGAGATTGCCGAGTTATTAATCTTTCACAAGTCCACTTCATATCACTCGAGCACGTACCTCAACACCACGAGTGGTGGCTTCAACCAAGATTCCGCTTTCCATCTCGATTCTCGATTCTCCTTCTGCTCTACTGGATTCTCCTTCTTCTCCTATTCGATTCTCCTTCTGCTCTACTGGAAAACCTGGAAAATTTCACCAGAGAAGAGAATATTATTATGGTTCCCCCAAGGCTTTTCACACGTCTGCAAAATAGCACAGCAACGTCCTGAGAACACACACGGCTTCAGCACTCTGTGCAAATCCAGGAGCTTGTTTTGTTTTTGATACAAAATCGAGGGCCCCAGAAGGGCAAGGAGATGGATGGCAAAAAGCCAATCTACTGGCTACTGACAGTGGAGCAGCAAAAGCACAAAACA
>NC_140976.1:58747241-58754741 GCF_056783735.1 Eptatretus burgeri | reverse complement strand
AACGAATGAAATAAATGATTGAATGCATAAACGACTCTTGAATGAAGAAATACATACAAGAACTATTGTGATTACAGTCTTCAGGACGTCCAATGAAATGTGCTTCCAAACTATATGAGGCCCCGCGAGGAGGAGTGATGTAAGCGACATTTTTTTTAATGATATGATGATGATAGGCTCGGATGATAGGGGAAGGGTTAAAATAGTGCTATATGGCATGAACTCCAAAATGGCCGATGTGTCCCTGACATCACTCCAACTCGCGGTGCCTGATATGTATATACATGTATATAAGGCCCCGCGAGGAGGAGTGATGTTAGCGCCATTTTTTAATGATATGATGATGATAGGCTCGGATGATAGGGGAAGGGTTAAAATAGTGCTATATGGCGTTAACTCCAAAATGGCCGATGTGTCCCTTACATCACTCCTCCTCGAGGCGCCTCATATATAGACAGACATCAGTCACGGTAGCTTGAGATTCGAAAGAGTTTTCAGGACTTATATTCACGTCCCACAATCAGACAAACAGCATAAAACATTCCGTATGTGATTGAACACTTTTTTTGTAAACATGGTCGAGGCTCGTGGAAGAGCTGGGGCAGAATGGAGGAGAACAAAATGGAAAGGAGGAAACACTAACCACAGAGTAGAAGCAGAGTACAGACTGATTGGGATGATGACTATACGACAAAACGAGCGGCTGAGGGACGTACCAGCGCGTGCAAAGAAGACACAGAAAAGGAGGCGAGGCGAGCGAGGGCAAGCTTGGTGGAGCGACTGGCCATGGAGAGCACGGGCTTTGGGTTTGGAGGCTCTTCACCCTGCAGGCTCGCGAGATAGCAACGATGTCGGAACAGCTCCACCTGGAGACCCTCCAGGTTTCTCTCCCACTGATGTATCTGAAGTAAGAGCAAAAAAAACAACCACAAGAACGATCAAGAAATGAGGAGGAAGCATGAGGTGAGAAAGGGTGGGGAGAAAATGAACAAAGTGAAAAAAAAAATGGTGAAAAGAGGAAAAAGTTCAGGTTTATAACGAACCTGTGTCATGATTGCCTTTTTATTGCGCGAGTCGCTTGTTAGCGCAACCTGTAACTCGGCCATTTTTTTCATCTTGGAGTCGAGCTCAATGGCACCTTGCAGTCGAGCAACCTCTGCTCGGAGCAGAGTTGGGGTATCGACTCTGTTGGCACGACGCGCGATTGCTGTAGCGCATGCGGAGTGAATCGCGGATGCCCAATCCTCGAGCTCGACAGTACTGCCAGTCTGGCGAAGACGACATCGTCACTCGTAAACATACCGCCTTTCGTTCTTGTGCAGGACTAAGCAATGCACATGTTGATTCGAGCAATTCCGATTGGGATAATGTGTTTCATCGACGACTTACTGGCGGCACATTATAAAACAGCGGGGAATGGTATAAAATCTCATGGTTTATATCGTGTAAGCCTCCGTACTGAGGTTTACCTGAAGGTTATCCAAGAGTGAGTCCTAAGGTTTACCTGCATCAGGTAGACGTCTCCAAAAGAGTTGCTGAGGCAAAATACGTTTTCTCGCTTTGGATGTTCTGGTACAGCTTGCACAATGGCGTTCTGAACCGAAAGCACGTGGCACGGCTGTGTCACACCAGGCTCGATTGCAGCTCCCTCCATTACACCATACAAGAACAGGGCACAACCTGCCATGCAAGCAGGCACAAATATCCTGGTCTTCCAGTGGTACTCAGTGGGACGAGCAAAAAGACCAGTGCAACCAATCGAAAAACCAGACCTCATTTACACCATGAGCTTGGGAATGGTGACATTGTTTGGGATACACTGGAGTGGCATCACAGAGGTTGTGGGTTGAAATCCACATGAAAGAATCAGTGTAGAGGATTTGGATTAGAAACATCTGCAAAGCAAGCTGGTCTCATAAGTATCAGCAAGTTGTTATCAGATTGTCGATGAAACCCAGTTGGCTCACTTACGATACTTTCAGGGAGGATGTAATCGGACCGACTCATGTGGTCTGCACTACGGGTGATGTTAATCTACATTTTGTACATGATGTTTAAAATTCCCACAGAACATCTTCCTATGAGACAACTTAGTCTCTGCCTATTACAAGGTTCTGCTAGAAAACATTTTATAAACATTTAATTGAATTTTCATCTTCACTGTTGGTTCCCAATACCTTTCAGAGCAGTCCAGTGGAGCTTCCAACGTCGCCATGGGCAGAGTTCCAGCCGGGATCCTTTTCCTCGAGCGAGCCAGGACTTAACACCGAGCCAGCCTGCCCATCGTACGGTGCCGCCACCACCTGGCCAGCTGCACCCCAGTCTCTCTTCACTGTATAAACCAAACAAAGCAAAGCGATGAGCCTCCTCTCTCTCCCAATGTTCTGAACCCCCCTCTGCTTTAATCGACAGTGTATCCTGATCTAAATACAAACTGCACTCTGACGACATCAATAAAAATCCAAGTTGACATGCCTGCACACAGATGTTGGTGACTCATCCTCCCCACTGCCACCAACACCCCGGGTGAGTCCTGGTCCAGAGGCTGAGCTCAGTAGGCCTCGAACCTGACCAGAACAACTGGCTCCACCAAGCCAACTTCCACGAGTGCAATGTTGTCCTTCTCCAGCCACCACGACACTGCTGTAGTAAGGAATGCACAACAAAGCACGTGTTTTGTATAGAATAGGAAATACAGCCTTGTGCAAATTAATTGACTCACGAACGTTTTTCGAACATTTTGTATTATCCCTCCATAATTCACCCGTTTTTACAATGAAATTAATGTTTATTATTATCTTTAGGTCGTTGGTGTTTGTTCGAACTTTTTCAGTAGTTTGGATCAAGCTGTACTGCACGTGCGTGAACTTTGGGTGGGTGATGCAATTGGGATCCTTATGTCAGCCCCATTGTTTCACTCGGAATTCAACACACCGCTCGTGAGAGACGATGGGCATCACTCCTCGGAAGCGGACGAAGATTTTTACGCTATTCGAGCGCTCCGAGAAGTCACAGAGAGAGATGGCAATGATTGTAGGTGTCAGTCAGAGCTCCGTCTCACGGATTATCAACCAAGGCGTCACAACTGGATCTCTGTCACCAAAGCAGAAAGGAAAGTGTGGAAGAAAACATAAAACGACACCGAGAAACGATTTGTTTTTGATTCGTCAAAGCAAACTTGATCCTCGAAAGACCAGCGATGATCTGCAAAAAGATCTAGCCAGATCAGGAGTCTCTGTGAGTTCCAGCACTGTTGTTCGAAGAAGGCTCCTGAATGTGGGTCGGAGAGCCCGAAGACCAGTCAAGAAACAACTACTGACAAAGAAAATGATGGGTAAAAGATTGCTATTGGTCAAGAAGTATCAGAACTGGACGAAGGAGGACTGGCAGAAAGTGATATTTTCCGACGAGAGCCACTTTTTCGTTCAAGGACACAAGAGTCAACATGTTCGCCGTTCCCCAGGTGAGAAGCTCCGCGAATGTCACATCGACCAATGCGTAAAACACCCTGAAAAGAAAATGTTCCGGGGTTGTTTCAGTTATGCTGGCGTGGGATCTCTTCGTCCCATCCATGGGATGACGAATTCTGCCCATTACATTAAAGTGATAGAGGAAAAAGCTATTCCAGACATGCGGAAGGTGTTTCCAGATGGTTTAGGGGGTGTTCCAGCAGGATCTTGCTCCTTGCCATACGTCGAAGGTGGTGACCAATTTCTTCAAAAGAAACAAGATCAAGGTGTTGGACTGGCTGAGAAACTCTCCGGATTTGAATCCGATCGAAAACCTGTGGTCCATCATTATATCTTGCCTGTGCAAAATGGACTGTACCACGAAAACCAAGCAAATAGATGCCATAATGCAGCGATGGTGAACAGAACAAGGAAAACTGTGAAAACTTGATAGATTATATGCCAAAGCGAGTTCAAGAGGTGATAAACAATAAAGGAGGGCAGACTTCCTATTAAAATGTGACAAAAGTTGACGAGATTAAACGAAATCGATGATCATTTTGATTAAAATTCTCATTTTCATCGTTTGTAACGTTTGAGTCAATTAATTTGCACAAGGGCACTTCAAAATCACGTTCGCGTGATTCACGCCTCGTGTTGGCGCAGTGGTTAGGGCAGCGGCTTGGGATGCAAAAGGACCTGAGTTCAAGCCCCGTTGGGCCACTGAATTAATATATGTATATGTATATATCTGTATGTATATGAATATATCTTCTTCTTTCGGCTTGCTCCCGTTAGGGGTCGCCACAGCGGATCAACCGTCTCCATTTCGCTCTATCCTCCACATCTTCTATTGATACTCAAACCACCCGCATGTCCGCCCTCACCGTATCCATGAACCTCTTCTTTGGCCTTCCTCTTCTCCTGCCTGGCGGCTCCATCTTCAACATCCTTCTCCCGATATACTCCGCTTCCCTCCTGTGCACATGTCCAAACCATCTCAATCTCGCCTCTCTCACTTTGTCTCCAAACCGTCCTACCTGCGCTGTCCCTCGAAAATACTCATTCCTTATCCTGTCCATCCTCGTCACTCCCAATGAGAATCGCAGCCTCTTTAACTCTGCCACCTCCAGCTCCGCTTCCTGTCTTTTTGTTAGTGCCACCGCCTCCAAACCATACAACATAGCTGGTCTCACTACCGTCTTGTATACTTTCCCCTATACTCTTGCAGCTACCCTTCTGTCACAATCACTCCTGAAACTCTCTCTACCCACTCCATCCTGCCTGCACTCTCTTTTTCACTTCTCTCCCACACTCTCCGTTACTTTGGACAGTTGATCCCAAGTATTTAAACCAATCCACCTTCCCCACCTCAACTCCTTGCAACCGCACCATACCACCACCCTCCCTCTCATTTACGCACATGTACTCAGTCTTACTCCTACTGACTATCATTCCCCTTCTCTCCAGTGCGTACCTCAACCTCTCAAGGCTCACCTCAGCCTGCTCCCTACTCTCCCTGCAGATCATGATGTCATCCGCGAACATCATAGTCCATGGGGACTCCAGTCTGATCTCGTCCGTCAACCTCTCCATCACCATTGCAAACAGGAAAGGGCTCAGCGTTGATCCTTGGTGCAATCCCACTTTAACCTTAAACCGGTCCGTCATTCCTACCGCACACCTCACCGCTGTCATACTGTCCTCATACATATCCTGCACAATCCTCACATACTTCTCCACCACTCCCATCTTCCTCATACAATGCCACAACTGCTCTCTTGGCACCCTATGATAAGCTTTCTCTAAATCCACAAACACAATGTAACTCCTTCTGGCCTTCCCGATACTTCTCCATCAACATTCTCAAAGCAAACATCGCATTAGTGGTGCTCTTTCTTGGCATAAACCCATATTGCTGCTCACAGATCGTCACCTCTCCTCTCATCCTAGCTTTCACTACTCTTTCCCACAACTTCATGGTGTGGCTTAACAACTTTATCCCTCTGTAATTTCCACAGCTCTGCACATCACCCTTATTCTTGAAAATCGGAACCAGTACACTTAATCTCCACTCCTCCGGCATCCTCTCACTTTCCAAGACTTTATTAAACAATCTGGTTAACAACCCCACTGCCATCTCTCCTAAGCACTTCCATGCCTCCACCTGGTATACCATCTGGGCCAACCACCTTTCCACTTTTCATCTTCTTCATAGCAGTCCTCACTTCATCCTTACTGATCCACCCCACTTCCAAATTCACTATCTCCACCTCTTCCAACCTTCTCTCTCTCTCTCATTTTCTTCATTCATCAGCTCCTCAAAGTACTCCATCCACCTTCTCAACACACTCTCCTCGCTCGTCAGCACATTCCCGTTTGCGTCCTTTATCACCCTAACCTGCAGCACATCCTTCCCAGCTCGGTCCCTCTGTCTTGCCAATCGGTATAAATCCTTTTCCCCTTCTTTTGTATCCAACTTCTCATAGAGCTCGTCATATGCCTTTTCCTTGGCCTTTGCCACCTCTCTTTTTGCCTTTCGCCGCCACTCCTTGTACTCCTGCCGACTTTCTTCATCTCTCTGACTATCCCACTTCCTTTTCACCAACCCCTTCTTCCTTATGCTTTCCTGTACTTCCTCATTCCACCACCAAGTCTCCTTATCTTCCTTCCTCTGTCCAGATGTCACACCAAGTACCTTCCTAGCTATCTCCCTCACCACTTCTGCTGGAGTTGCCCAATCATCCCACCCATCTTTACCACCATCCAACGCCTGTCTCACCTCCTCCCTATATTTCACACAACAGTCTTCCTCCTTCAGCTTCCACCATCTGGTCCTTGGTTCAGCCCTCACTCTCTTCCTCAACCTCACCTCAAAAGTTATCCTACAGACCACCAATCGATGCTGTCGAGCTGCACTCTCCCCTGCCACCACCTTACAGTCACATCTCATTCAGGTTGCATCTCCTGCTTAAGATGTAATCCACCTGTGTGCACTTTCCTCCACTCTTGTATGTCACCCTGTGTTCCTCCTTCTTGAAATACGTATTTACCACTGCCATTTCCATTCTCTTTGCAAACTCTACCACCATTTGCCCTTCCACATTTCTCTTGTTGAGACAGTACCTACCCATCACCTCCTCATCCTCTTTATTCCCTTCCCCAACATGCCCATTGAAATCTGCTTCAATCACCACAATATATACACATACATATTTATATACATATATTAATTCAGTGTCCCAATGGGGCTTGAACTCAGGACTTTTTGGGTCCCAAGCCACTGTCCTAACCACTGCGCCAACACCAGGCTTATGTATATATATATATATATATATATATATATACATATATACATATACATGTGTGTGTGTATATATATATATATATATATATATATATATATATATATATATATATATATATATATATATATATATATATATATATATATATATATACGCGGACGTGCGGACGGCCACGTAACTCGAATCGCGGCACGTCGCCCACCGGACGGACAATCCAGTCGTGACCCTCTCGGACTAACACCGGGAACCAGTCACGGGTGGACCTTTCGGTCTCACCACGATCGTGCCAATCGGCCCCCGCGTGGGATAGGGTTGCTCGCCAAATTCGACCTACCTAAGTACCCACACGGAGGGTAGACCGGGCGATCGCACCTCGCCGCAGGTCGACCTCGGACACGGGCCACTTTAAGCGACCCGTTCCGTACTATCGGGATAACCGAGCGGTGTTATTCGTCGGCCTCGACGGTTCGATTAATTATCGGGCGTTTTAGCCCACGACCAACCCTTTACGTGAAGCAAGATGGAGATTCAATGAAAGAAAAGACGAAGCGAAGCGGGAAAACAGTTCAACAATAAGCACATTTATTTCGCGATGAACGGAAAGCACACATATACAATTCCACCAAAAGCACATGTAAAAGAAGAAGACAATGCAATATTACACAAAAAGCAAATGCAACAATGCAGATCTATCCGACTACCGGGCACACGGCAACACTTATACAATTTTACTTCACAGACGG
>NC_140976.1:58737241-58742241 GCF_056783735.1 Eptatretus burgeri | reverse complement strand
TGCACAGGAGGGAAACGGAGTATATCGGGAGAAGGATGTTGAAGATGGAGCCGCCAGGCAGGAGGAGAAGAGGAAGGCCAAAGAAGAGGTTCATGGATGCGGTGAGGGCGGACATGCGGGTGGTTGGAGTGTCAATGGAAGATGTGGAGGATAGAGTGAAATGGAGACGGTTGATCCGCTGTGGCGACCCCTAACGGGAGCAAGCCGAAATAAGATATGAATGATAAATCACTGAGAGTGACAATTGGCGAAATGGAAAGCCATTCGGTAGAGCGCATACCTCCGCCAGACTGAATAGTTTACATTTTGTGGCCCACCGATAGGTCGGACGTGAATCCGGGCCTTAACCAAAATCGAATCGGCTTCTTCTTGTTACCTAACCAGCTCTTACACCTCATTTTGTCACAAGTTGTCCACAACTTTTATAAATAACAATCTATACATAGTTTTTGGCCCCATCTCTCAATGGTGAAGAATCACTTGAAAAATTATCGAATCCACATTGGGATCTTCAACAAAATTAAGGGTTGCTATCCTTGGCTGGTCACCTACACACACACACACACACACACACACACACACACACACACACACACACACACACACACACACACACACACACACACACACACACACACACACACACACACACACACACACACACACACACACACACACACTCAGAACAATTGCTTGAAAACTGTGGCCAAAAATCGTGTGACAAACAGACAGATTTATGCTGTCAATTTTTTTTTAACGTTTTTCAATTTGTTTATGTTTTTATGTTTATGCATTTATATTTTTGTGCAATTGTGTGTATTTGTGTGTTTGCACATTATTCTTGCATGGCCGAACGGTAGTACCGAGAGGCCCCAAATTTTATGGACTTCAGAATCTGGCCAAGGTTTTAAGCTGCCACATGTCGGCCTAGATATCCATTTTGAGGCCATCAAGGGCCGCTAGAAAGTGTATATTTGGACATGGGGTGCTTCTTCCGGCCCACAAGCAAAGGGTAACCACCATTAGGCTAATAACTCCGTAGCTTTTCAATGTCCAACACGTCCTTAAACAACTGCCGGGAAAAGCAGGCAGAGCAGTACCTCATCAAGCCACGGACGAAGTCCTTGTACGTAGATAGGAGTTCTTGTGTGCCAAGGAAGAACTGTATTCAATGATCAACACAGCATAAGCAATTTGAATCTGGAATGTCAGCATCATGAGCTATGTGCTAAGATTGATTTGCCAAATCAGCTAAATCCTACATGTGCAACAAAAATCCATGCTTTTATAGGACGTGGAAGCATTATTACTCTTGTGAGTATGCAGAACTCGTACTTTTCAAAGTTGTGATACAAAGGCTAGATTCCCTGCACAAATTGGCCTAAAAGGACCTGTTGGCTTGTTTGACATTCCCAAGAAACTTATGGTAAAAAATGCTGGGAATGTCGGTTTAAATCCAATGAACTATATTCAATGTTCTTGAAATTAGTGTGGGAGTGCACTGATGTCTACTTGTGTCATTGTTCTGCATCTGATTCCTATACAAGCTATCCTAAGAGACTGAGATCAATGCGACAACAAAAATCACGTGAGGCTTCTGGAAAATCATTACTGAACAGATGTAAAAGGAACGAACTTTCCAGAACCTTGCAAAACATTTTCAGTGAAGCACCAACTGGAATGGGATCAATTGACATACAAAATTAGAAAATAAGGAAATTTACAAAATCGATGGTTCCATGTTTGGTCAAGTGTGCAGTGCTGAAAAGGCGATGATAATAAAACTTGGATGAATTGTGGGAAGCAATGGAGGATGCCCGCTTTAAAAGATTAGTTGGCCCATTGGTCCGATGGACCAAATTTTCATTGGTCTTCATAGCCTTGTTGCATACCTGCCTGCTGTACTGCTTGAGCATGAGCTTGCCTTTCACCAAAACCAGATGTGCTTGGGGCCAACGCGTGCATTATATGTTCGTTATTGTTATTGCCATTTGAAATGACTATTCTTATTATTGTTGTAAATATTATTAGTATTCATAATATCCTGCTAAAGAGGACTGTTAGGAATGTAGATATGGCGGTTTGTTTATGATCCTTAGGGAGAGGGGGAGAGGGGGGGAGAGAGAGAGAGAGAGAGAGAGAGAGAGAGAGAGAGAGAGAGAGAGAGAGAGAGAGAGAGAGAGCATGTGTAGAGAGAGAGAGAGAGAGAGAGAGAGAAAGGGAGAGTATGTACAGAGAGAGAGAGAGAGAGAGAGAGAGAGAGAGAGAGAGAGAGAGAGAGTGAGAGAGAGTGAGAGAGCATGTGAGAGAGAGAGAGAGAAGGTGTGAGAGAGAGAGAGAGAGAGAGAGAGAGAGAGAGAGAGAGAGAGAGAGAGAGAGAGAGAGAGAGAGAGAGAGCATGTGTGAGAGAGAGAGAGAGAGAGAGAGAGAGAGAGAGAGTGAGAGAGAGAGAGAGAGAGAGAGAGAGAGAGAGCGAGCATGTGAGAGAGAGAGAGAGAGCGAGAGAGAGAGAGAGCGCGTGAGTGAGCGAGAGAGAGAGAGCACGTGAGAGAGAGCGCGTGAGAGAGAGAGAGAGAGAGAGAGAGAGAGAGAGAGAGAGAGAGAGAGAGAGCAAGCGCATGAGAGAGAGAGAGAGAGAGCACGTGAGAGAGAGAGCGCGTGAGAGAGAGAGAGAGAGAGAGAGAGAGAGCGCGTGAGAGAGAGAGAGAGAGAGAGAGAGAGAGAGAGAGAGAGAGAGACTGACTTTTATGTCCTTTTATTACAAAAAAATATAAAGGGTAAAAATTCAATACAACAAAGCAAAGGATTATATACAAGAGTGGAAAAAAGAAGAGAAGAAACCAATTCAATTTTCAAGTAATCGATAAAGCATTGATAACAATTTATACACAAGGAACACCCCCAAAAAATACATTAGAGAGAGGAGAAGATGATAAGAAGAGGGAAAGCAACACAGGCTCCACACGTACCGCCAGAGACTGAGCAACAGCCCCTTGCGTTTGCACGTGCGTGCCAAGCGAGAGAGAGAGAGAGAGAGAGAGAGAGAGAGAGAGAGAGAGGGAGAGGGAGAGGGAGAGGGAGAGGGAGAGGGAGAGGGAGAGGGAGGGGGAGAGCGGGAGGGAGAGGGAGAGGGAGAGAGAGAGAGAGAGAGAGAGCATGTGAGAGAGAGAGAGAGAGAGCATGTGAGAGAGAGAGAGAGAGAGAGCATGTGAGAGAGAGAGAGAGAGCATGTGAGAGAGAGAGAGAGAGAGAGAGAGAGAGAGAGAGAGAGAGAGAGAGCATGTGAGAGAGAGAGAGAGAGAGAGAGAGAGAGAGAGAGCATGTGAGAGAGAGAGAGAGAGAGAGCATGTGAGAGAGAGAGAGAGAGAGAGAGAGAGAGAGAGAGAGAGAGAGAGAGAGAGAGACAGAGACAGAGACAGAGACAGAGACAGAGAGAGCGAGCATGTGATAGAGAGAGAGAGAGAGAGAGGGAGAGAGAGAGAGAGAGAGAGAGAGAGAGAGAGAGAGAGAGAGAGAGAGAGAGAGCATGCGAGAGAGAGAGAGAGAGAGAGCATGCGAGAGAGAGAGAGAGAGAGAGAGAGAGAGAGAGCATGTGAGAGAGAGAGAGCATGTGAGAGAGAGAGAGAGAGAGAGAGAGAGAGAGAGAGAGAGAGAGAGAGAGAGAGAGAGAGAGAGAGAGAGAGAGATAGAGATAGAGATAGAGATAGAGATAGAGATGTATATAGATATAGATATAGACACAGAGAATATATATATATATATATATATATATATATATATATATATATATATATATATATATATATACATATATATACATATATATATATATAGATATATATATATATATATATATATATATATATATATATACACAGTAGAAGAGGTGTAAGTCAGCAGCGTGTAACTTGTCACTTCGCCTAAGTCGGCAGCGTCAAAAAGTCCCGAATTTATCTCATGTTAAATCCCTTTGAATAAAGGGTCATCCCTCTGTAAGTCGTCATCTCTAAGTCGTCACTTCGTCTAAGTCGTCAGATGTTGTCCATTCCCACGTAATGGAAACTCAAGTAAATTACCACTCCTAACTCATCACACGGAACTGCTGCCTCATGAGAAGCCCGATTTCATGGAATCGTGATGCTCGCTCATTGGTGTACACCGCCAGTGATAGGCTATTTATAACTGTGTACACACATTGATCGCACTGCAGGCAGGACAATGGCGACTAAGCGTAAGCTTACAACTAAAACCTACCAAGAAAAATACGACATTATCTAGTTTTGCGAGGCAAATCCACTGATGAAGAAAACAGACATAGCTGAGAAGTTGGACATCAAACGGCAGACATTGAACGATATCTTAAAGAATAAGGGCAAGATATTTGGACAAGTGGAGAAGATCGTGAGGCCGGTGGGAAGTGTGAAATGCGTGAAATGTGTGTCCTTTGAAGATGTCGATGACGCGCTCATCATCTGGTTTCGGCAAATGTCGGCTCAGTCAAATATTCGGTTTCGGCCGATCGGCCAATTCGGCCGATACTGTCTTTCGGTGGAGGATTGCCCAGCCAACATCATGGAATACAATGACCGGTTTGAATCCTTTCTCATGCACCAGATGCCCAAGAGTTTGAGGCAGTCAAACATAACGGATTACTTCGCGAAGAAGTAAAAGATCGATCGAGCTGAGTGTTGAAGTCCGATCATGGTTTTATCTTGGCTTGTTTTGTGCATTACCGCACTCACTTCCACATGGGCATTGAGTGGTAATCATCACCACGATGACTGTGTGTCATGTAATTTGTCACCATACCATCACCGATGGTATAAGAGTTGTCTTCCAGAGTTGTTCATTATCTTTACTTTTGATAAACTGATTCATGAATTCCATCTTTGCTTGATCACGTTCCAACTCACCAACTCACCAACTCACCCCCACCTATGCCCCAAGGATTGTTTTCCTTTTGGTACAATAGCTGGCTCTCACACATATGTGTCCAGGCC
>NC_140976.1:58689741-58732241 GCF_056783735.1 Eptatretus burgeri | reverse complement strand
TAGGAATTCAGTGAGGGTCACATCTAGAATATTGTGTGCAGTTCTGGTCACCACAGTTCTGGAAGGACATCGATGCCATAGAGAGGGTTCAGCGCAGGGCTATGAGATAGATTCTGGGCCGAGCTAGACTCAGCTCTGAGGAGCGTCTGAAGGAGACAGGGCTTTATTAATTAGAAAGGAGGTGGTTACGAGGAGATATGATGGAGATGTTTAATATAATGAAAGGTAGAGATAAAATAAGTGCAGATGAATTGTTTAACAGAATAGACAGTGATAGATTTTAGACCAATGTTAGGACCATGGGCCATAGCCTGAGAGCAAAGAAGTGGAGAGTTAAGACGGTCGTAAGGCAGGGGTCTTTCACTCAGAGAGTAGTTAATGCATGGAATGGTCTCCCTGGAAAGGTAGTGGCAGCAGAAATAGGAGATAAGATTAAATTAGAATTGGATAGGTACCTGGAAGTTATGGAGATGGAGGGGTAGAGGGATGTTGGCAGGACTTTTAGGTAGCTTGAGCATTGATGGTTATTGTGTGCATGTGTACGGAGTGCTGTTGGTGGGCGTCTCGTCAAGGGGGGTTGGGTGGTTGATGTTTGTTTTTTACCCAAGCCCATGCCCCCTCCCCTGGTTGGGGGGGGAGGGGGAGGGTTATAAAAAAAACTTTAAAAAACAAAACAAAAAAAGCACTTAATTTAAAGATTTTTTTTTTGCATTTTCTTCTTTTGATCTTGTGTTGATAAATTAGTGTGGTGTTGATGTGGTGCAGGTATTATGGGCTGAATGGCCTTCACCTGTGTGTGATTTCCTGTAAACTGTAAACAGTGGAGACTTGGAATACCTTCTCCCACCTTGCGGCAGCGCTACACGATACACATTTACATAGAAAATTTGCGTCCCCTCCCCCCGCCCCCTCCACACGACCCCCAATACCAATGGAAAATATAAAAACATCCCGATACATTAATTGGAATTATGCTGATCTTCTGTCGCAAGTCTGGATGTAATCGGCCCAGAACTGTAGGATGAGTAGCATGACAAACAAACAAACAAACAAGCACCAGTTCGTGAGTCATCGGAATGATACATTATTCCAATTATGAGTTGCATATTTAGTTTTACTAAATCAGGTTTATGACTCCTCAATTTGTTTCACCTGCGTTTCCAAAATTATTTCCAATCCCTCATGGAGAATCAGATTACCCACCCAGTCAGTTCATCTCCTGAAATGTCATGAAATATCTACACCACATTAATGTTCATTCAATGATACAAATCAGGAGGTCTCGGTGATGTTTTCAGACTTAATTACAGTGAATCCTTTAATATAATTGAATATCGCATTTTTGACCAATCGTGGGCAATCCCTTTTATCCCAATTTGGTTATCAATCTTGCAGTTTTTGAGCTGAGCTGTGATGGTTATTTCGCACCACGATGCTTTCACGCACCGTTGATAATGAAATGGCCCTGAATTGTAAAATGATGGACGAAAGTGATTCTTATGATTTTACACAATCAGAGCTGCAGAATGATACACATCGACAGATTACCAAAGAAAACGATTTGAGAAATTAATCGGGGAGGAATGCTGAGGTCACTTTTGAACGTTTAATCTGCTTCAACGCAGCAGGAGACATCATTGTTAAGCCGACTAATGTTTATTTTAGGCTGTCGCTGCACTTCCTCGCTATTTTATCGAAGCCCGGGAACAGTGCCCCCCTTTTCCCACAGGAAATTGGTTTTAAATATCGCTGTTTGGACTATCGTGGCATTTTCCAGGAATGTAACCCCCCACGATATTTAAGAGTTTACCGTACTTCAATCGTCTCTCAGGAAGACCATTGGGCCCATCCTTTGTTGCACTCACCGTGCCAGGTCCATTCCAAGGCTGCTGCTTCCACTATCACTCTCCTCGGCCTCACAAGGCCCAGTATGAATGCTCGGACTCCAAGCAAAATCCAAGCTGGACCTCTTGGAAGGAAAGTCCGAGTCAGTGGCTGCACCTTCAATCCCACTGTCACTGCCATCTCGCATACCCTTGCTCTGGTTCAGTAGCTAGAAAATTTGGGAAAGGTTGGAAAAAAAAAGGAATAAATATGGAACTGCATGCATTGTACAAACACACAAAGGTCACGACTGTCGGCCATTTGTTTCACATTTGTTTGCAATTATTGATGCAGGAGTATAATTTTCCACTGAAGTTCTTCCACTTTCACAGGCCAGAGAGGACAAGCGCCAATCTCACCTGGTGTTCTTTACTCTTCCTTCGTGGTAATGTTCCTGCGAGTGACACCAGCGCTCCTAGTTTTCCAGTCTTATTCCCTTGATACGCGGTGTGTCTCTGTCTGCGGCAAGGAAGAGTCTGTGAGCAGTATGCCTCAGTCGTTGCAATGGGGTAAATCTGCAAATCCATGAACTGCTGTTCCTGAGCTTGATACATCTCCTTTGATAATGTATCGAGGCGATCCTCTGCTGTAGAGGTCTGCATTTGCTTTTCCTCAATCTCATCATCTTCACTCTGATCATCCAACTCAACCACTACCTCTTTATCATCCACCATTTCCTCCATCACAAAAGGTCGACTCGCTTTAATAGTTTCCACCGTCACTCGACACGAGTCCTTGCCTGTGTGGCTTCCCATTTGCCGAGTTCGTAGCATCCATTCACGCTGTGCATTACCTTCTTCACATCGTGGTGATTTTGGGGGCACAATGGCAGAACTTGTTCCCAAAGAAGGTGTGCGCTCCCGCTTACGGAACTCCACTGACATTCCACTGGCATTGGCATTCCGACATTGTTTGATCAAAACTCTGGGGCTGTGCCGCTCCTCAGGTACAGATGCAGATTCTGTGTACCTTTTTCCATTCGCATTCACAGGGAACAATGAAGACCCACTCTCATTTCCTCCATGACCCCTGGATAGTCCCAAACTCCAGAAGCGTGCAGAAAAGCTGCGATCACGTCCAAAGCTCAAGCCAGCTTCTGTCAAATTTGTGGTGCAGGCATCATTCTCTGGGTGGCAAGGAAGGCGAGGTAAAGCTGGAAACCTAGTGGTACGTGGGATAAAAGGAGGGAACTAGTGCAACAGTTGTGACAAGGTCAAACAAGGTGAGGTAAATACACAATACCACAGGTGGTGTTCAATGAATACGTACCTTATTTATTGTGATTTCTTAACAGTTATGTATCTCCACAAACAAGGAGCGACAAAAATAGCCCACAATGGTCAAACCAAATAAAAAAATACAGAAACTATCCAAAAAAACATCTGCTCAATCCAAGGCTAGTGTTCACCTTGGTGGGACCCCATCAGGGGCTGGTTGTCGTAGACGACCGGATCTGCTTGGCCGGTAGTGTGAAGGTGATGAATGGTTTGAAAACCCAAAGCGGTTTCGCGTCAATGGTCGAGGAACCTTGCGACCACCAGCAACACTGCCACTGCCGGGAGTACTCCCACTGTTCTTCTTGTTCTGAAGCTCTGACTGGCTTCCAGAGTTCCCCATCACTTCAAAAACAAAAAAATAAAACATTTAAACACAATATTAAAACTGTGGAGCATGACAAATAGTGCACTAGGTGGTGTAGGCAGAGAGAAAAGTGATATGAAACTTGTGAATTCACGTGAACATGGCAGTGGTGCTATGTGCTAACTGGAGCACACACTCCACGAACACTGTAGCACATGCAACCTTGACACTGTAACATGGACTACCCGACTCTGAAGCATGCATTACCCCACACTGTAGTATACACTATACACACTGATCTCTACTACTGGATTGGTCACGACGGCTCCGTGCATGAGGCCACCGGAAGTGCACTTTCCGCCATCTTGTCTCCCCCAAAAGAGGCGAACTGTCGTAACAAGCAACGTTGAACCGGACCCGGCCGATTTTGCAAAATATATTTCTTCAAATATATTTCAACTTCTGTCTAATATTTTAATGGATTTTGAAGGAAATTACTGTTTCTATTACTCAATCGAATTCCGGAAAATTCCCTTGGAGCTCCTTGGAAATTGCAAGGAGGCGATCAATGCATATTATGAGGCCCGACACAGGGTTAGGTCGGAAAACAAACATAGGCCGAACATCCAAGTTACATTAGGCTCCAGGTCACTTCATCAATAACAAAACAAAACTAAAGTCATGTTTTTTTAATGTTATTTAAAATATGTTTTGTTATTTTCGGCAATTTTTGTTATTCTATGTTTGTTAATGTTTTCGGGGCAAGGTTGTGAACTATGAGATGTTGGCTTGAAGGGCGTTTTGAGGCAAAAGTTAACCATGACGAGGCCAATAACTCCATACATCGCCTTTCAATGTCCAACACATCCTGAAACCTTATAAATATAATATCCTTCTCATAAATAATATCATGTAGCTGTGTACTTTTCTCACAGGCAGCGTGGGGTACCCCGCCCCCCCATCTCAACACTCCTTGTGTGTTATACAATGTAAAGTTCAAAACATATTCAGGAGTTACATGTTAAAAACAGAAAAATTACATCAATAAATGAAGAAGATGATTAGACTGCTTTCGTTTTGCACACAAGAATGTTTTAGAATGTACAAACTTCAGGTTAAATCAACATTCCCCTACCATTTGGAGGAGAGGGGAAGGAACCCCCCCCCCCAAATCAGACTCTCCCCCTCAGTCACACCATGGATCCCTTCCATCCCACCTCTCTTTCTTCTCTTAATGTTGTCAACTTTATATGTAGTCAGGGATCAGGACTTGGACCATTACTATTAATTATTTACATCAATGATTTGGAGATAGGGGTGAAGAGGTTTTCCAAATTTGCAGATGACACAAAGCTTGGAGGGAAGGTGGATAGCAGAGGGGGTGGTGATCAGATTCAGGAAAGTGTTGATACTCTCAGAGATTGGGCAAAAGATTGGAGAATGTAATTTAACCTGAGCAAGTGTAAGGTGTTGGGGATGGGGAAGAAGTTCTTCCGAAGAACAATGTAAATAGAGATTACAGGATACAAGGGGTAATGTTGGAGTGTGTCACATGGGGGAAGGATCTCGGGGTGGTAAGAGATATGGGAGGTAAGCAGGCAGCACAGTGCCAGGCAGCAAAATGTGAAGCAAATCTGGTTTTCAGTTGTATTTGGAGGGGGATCAATTATATATCAAAAGAGTTGTTAACATAGCCCAGGAATTTAGTGAGGGCCACATCTAGAATATTGTGTGCAGTTTTGGTCACCACAACTCAGGAAGGACATCGCTGCCATGTCGAAGGGTTCAACGCAGGGCGAACAGATTGATTCTGGGCCTCACTCGACTCAGCTGAGGAGCGGTTGAAGGAGACAGGGCTTTATGCAATAGAAAGAAAGAGGTTACGAGGCGATATGATTGAGATGTTTAAGGTATTGAAGGGTATTGACAAAATAAGTGCAGAATAATTATTCAGCAGCGTAGACACAGTGATCGCACCAGGGGCATTGCTTGAGAGTAAAGAAGAGTCGAGTTAAGAAGGTAGTGAGATATGGGTCTTTCACTCAAAGAGTAGTTAATGCATGGAACGGTCTCCCTGGAAAGGAATTGATGACAGAAACAGTAGATGGGTTTAAATTGGAATTAGAGAAGAACTTGGAAGTTATGGACATTGAGGGATAGAGGAAAAAGCCTGGTGTTGGCTTAGTGGTTCGGGTGGCGGCTTGGAATCCCAGGGTCCTGAATTCAAGTCCCGTTGGCTGCTGAATTAATAAACACCAGGATGTTGACTCAGCCTGTCATCCTTCTGAGGTCGGCAAAATGAGTACCAGTGTACTGGTAAGGGGGACACTGCTTCAGCGGCACAGCCGCATCCCAACCAATGATGCAACCAGCAGCCACAGGCTACACTCGATAGCGAGAGAGGGGTAGAGGGATGTTGGCAGGTCTTTTTGAAAGTTTGAGCATTGATGGATGATTATGTGCATGTCTGCAGAGTGTTGTTGATGGGGGTGGGTCTTGTCAAGGGGTGTTGTGTGGTTGATGGTTTTTTTTTTTTCCCAAGACATGGCCACTCCTGGAAGTTGGAAAAAAAAAAGTCCAGAATTTTCTTGTGTTGATGTGGTGCAGGTATGTTGGGCCGAAAGGTCACCACCTGCGTTTAATCACCGTGTGTATGATGTCACGTAATACAATTGACACAAGGAAATATGAAATGTCAACGTTCCCTGTCAGCGCACAGATGTGAAAGGTGATTAAACCACGCAAAGTGACATTCTCTCACGGTCACATGAGGTCTGTGATTTTCACAAGTTCATCACACCAACTAATAAAACTTTGCATGAGTTACATGCAAAGTTTATTGCTTGTATTTGGAGATTTCTTACTGCCAGTCTGCTGTTTTCGTATTCGCTGCAGGGATGATTTGAGGGAGACAAGATGGCGGAAAGTGAACTTCCGGTGACTTCACTCCTCCATATACAATCGCTGTGGACATGACCAATCCAGGTATAGAGATCAGTGACGATGCACATGGAAAGGGTGCGCTCAGCGATGATGCGCACCGAAAGGGTGCGCTCAGCGATGATGCGCACCGAAAGGGTGCGCTCAGCGATGATGCGCACCGAAAGGGTGCGCTCAGCGATGATGCGCACCGAAAGGGTGCGCTCAGCGATGATGCGCACCGAAAGGGTGCGCTCAGCGATGATGCGCACCGAAAGGGTGCGCTCAGCGATGATGCGCACCGAAAGGGTGCGCTCAGCGATGATGCGCACCGAAAGGGTGCGCTCAGCGATGATGCGCACCGAAAGGGTGCGCTCAGCGATGATGCGCACCGAAAGGGTGCGCTCAGCGATGATGCGCACCGAAAGGGTGCGCTCAGCGATGATGCGCACCGAAAGGGTGCGCTCAGCGATGATGCGCACCGAAAGGGTGCGCTCAGCGATGATGCGCACCGAAAGGGTGCGCTCAGCGATGATGCGCACCGAAAGGGTGCGCTCAGCGATGATGCGCACCGAAAGGGTGCGCTCAGCGATGATGCGCACCGAAAGGGTGCGCTCAGCGATGATGCGCACCGAAAGGGTGCGCTCAGCGATGATGCGCACCGAAAGGGTGCGCTCAGCGATGATGCGCACCGAAAGGGTGCGCTCAGCGATGATGCGCACCGAAAGGGTGCGCTCAGCGATGATGCGCACCGAAAGGGTGCGCTCAGCGATGATGCGCACCGAAAGGGTGCGCTCAGCGATGATGCGCACCGAAAGGGTGCGCTCAGCGATGATGCGCACCGAAAGGGTGCGCTCAGCGATGATGCGCACCGAAAGGGTGCGCTCAGCGATGATGCGCACCGAAAGGGTGCGCTCAGCGATGATGCGCACCGAAAGGGTGCGCTCAGCGATGATGCGCTCCGAAAGGGTGCGCTCAGCGATGATGCGCACCGAAAGGGTGCGCTCAGCGATGATGCGCACCGAAAGGGTGAAAACTCAGTTTTCATTCCTTTTGTTTTCTTCCTTGTTTGTTTGTCCGGGCGATATCTCAGCCATCCTTTGAGCTGCTTGGAAGCTGAAATTTGGGCACAGTAGTGAACAAGTGTTTTGACAAAAAACTATTTTTCATTTTTTGATCAAGCTATTAATTGATTAATGAGTGAATTATTATCGATTTATGAATTACTTATTTATTTTCTTTCTTATCTGGACAATATCTCAGTGCACCTTTTGAATGAGGAAACTAATATTTGGACAAGACAGTGAACAAGTGATTTGGCTCTAGGTTTGGGAGCATGTGCCAGAGCAGCACGTCACTGCGTCCACTTTCTGCCAATACTCCAGGGGCTTCCGTCTGGCCATCCCCCAGGCAGATGCCTGGCCCAGCTCAATCTCCTTGAGATGCCGATCAACCTGCTGCAACCATGAGGCACATGGTCGGCCCATTGGCCTCCTCCACTCACGAGATTCCCTCACTGAGAGAATCTTATGAGCAGGAGCAGCATCAGTAAAACAGGCCACATGTCCATGCAGTCACAGCTGACGCTCACGGACGATGCAGGACGATGTAACAAATCTCATTTGAGTCTCTCTCAGCAACCGCTCGGACACAAAGTCCGACCAGCGAGAGCCAAGGATTCTCCGAAGAGACCTGGTACCAAAGGAATTAAGTCTCCGTCTCAGATCCTTGGTAAGAGTCCAAGTCTCGCATCCATAGAGCAAGACTGGAAGCACCAAGGACATGAAGACTCGGACTCTCGTCTTCCCGCACAGGTACTAGCAGCGCCACCCCCATTATCCACTGAATCCACGACTCCCCAGGCTCGACCCAGACGTCGGTTGATCTCTGACTCACAGCTAGCAGAGACATGAATATCTCTACCGAGGTAAGTGAATCTCTCCATGACCTCAACATCCTCACCACAAACAGACACAGACAGGAAAGCAGCATCCAAGATGTCATTGAATGCCTGGATCTTAGTTTTGACCAAGGAAACCCTTAATCCCAGCGGTTCCGACTCCTCATTCAGCACCTCGAGGGCCCGCAAAAGCATATCTAAAGTCTCCGCAAAGAGAACTGCATCATCTGCGAAATCAAGGTCAGAGATCTTGACATTCCCAAAAGATGCACCACAGCTTGATCTCTCTGACATCCACCCTAAAATCCAGTCCATACAAGTTCTGAAAAGTGTGGGGGCCAGTACACACCCATGACGAACTACAGTAACAACAGGAAATAAGTCAGAGATGGTACCACCACATCTCAGAGCACTCTCAGTACCAGAATAGAGTTCAGACATCAGATCGGTCAGTTTTGGTGCCACCCCACGAAGGCCAAGAATCCTCCAGAGGGCATCCCGATTCACTGAATCGAACGCTTCACAGAGATCAACATAGGCTGCAAGCAGTCCCTGCCAAAACTCTCATCTGCATTCGGTGAGGACACGAAGAGCAAGGATACGGTCAATCGTTGACTTCTTTGGTGTAAAGCCTGACTGCTCTGGACGCTGGTGCTCAAGCAGGTGGTGGCGAACCCTATCAAGGATTATCCGAGCAAAGACCTTGCCCGGCACTGAGAGCAGCATCACCCCTCGGTAGTTGTTGCAGTCTTGGCGATCACCCTTCCCTTTCCAGAGAGGGACAACAAGGCCCCTCTACCAGTCAGTTGGGATGATGCCTGTGTTGCAGGCAGAGCACAAAACTGCATGCAACAACACGAGTGCAGCATTTCTACCAGCCTTGAGAAGTTCAGCATGGATGCCACAGATCCCTGGAGCTTTACCCCATTTCAACCGGTTTACCGCAGCCTGTGTTTCCACAAGCGAAGATGGATCACAGTTGATTGGAGGGTCAGCAGCAGGGATTGTAACACCCTTGATGTCCAACTTGACAGCTGGTGGATCAGCCTGGTACAACCGCTCAAAGTAACCGGCCCAGCGGGCCTTCACTTTGGACTCCTTCATCAAGAGCCTACCAATCTCTGCTCTAACTGCAATGCTACGAGGGATGGGCTTGGATGAACGAAATGTGCGAATTCCCCTGTAAGCGGGACCAGAATCACTTGACCACAGGTGATTCTCTACCCCCCTCACAGATTCCTCGCACATAGATCTCCTTGTCCACCCTTGGTGCACGTACAGTTTTACGCCTCAGCTCCCTGAACAGCTCAGCTCTGCCATTCATCCTGGTCCTACGACTCTGCTCAATGGTATCCAGTGTCCCTTGAGAGAAAAAATTCTTCTTTGCCCTCTGGTGAGTTCCAAGACATCCACCGGAAATATCAAGGATGGTGGTCTTGAAGGCACGCCACAACTCTTCAGGACCCCCCAAAGCACCGAGACCCCCAAAATCTCCAATCAGCCTATTTGCAAACTCCTCAGCTACCCTCTCATCCTTGAGCTAGCCAACATCCAGCCTAGGCTGGGATGGTAACATTCTCCTGGATTTAAGGTGCAACTTCAGCGTTGTTAGAACAAGCGGGTGGTCAGTATTGAGGAACTGAGCAGTTCTGGGTCATCTGCAGTTCTGCAGTTCTGGATCATCCTCCAGCGACCATCAACGAGGACATGGTCAATCTCCTTTGCCACACCGCCAGCGTTGGAATGTGCTTGTGGGCGCTTGTCCAGCGATGAGCTTGTGGGCGCTGAAACCATGAACCAGCCACCCAAGTCCTTAACTTCTTGTAAAGTCAAGGAACTTAGTGCTATTCTGGTGCACAGTTCCAGACCCATGGGGACCAACACAAGTCTCATAACCATCCCCATCAGTTCCAGTCGATGCATTGAAATCCCCCAAGACTAGAAGTGTATCTCGTCTGGGGCACTGATCAACCACAGACTCGAGCGTGGCGTAGAATGTGTCCTTCACGGTGAGGTCACTCGCTTCAGTCGGAGCATAAACAGAGACCAGGGAAATGACACCGAAGGAGTGACGAATCCTTAATCTCATAATACGCTCGTTGACCGTTGTTATCTCAATTATCAATGGAGTCAGTTTGTTGAACACAGCTGCAGCAACTCCTTGGGAATGGTAAGCATCAGAGCGACCAGACCAATAGTAGGTGTAACCACCCACCATGATCTTACCGCAATCTGGTCTCGGAACCTCAGAGAGTGCTGCAATACCGATGTCCAAACGCTTGAGCTCAGGTGATAACAGATGCAGGTGATCATCCTCTCTTAGGGATAGGACATTCCAGGCACCCATCTGAAGGGACCGCCTCAGATTAACCCAAGGAGACCGCCGTCTGGTGGACGAGACCTCAGCAACACTCCAACACACTCTCGTGCACTCTGACCCGGGAATGTTACCCCATGGTTTCCCTCCTATCATCAAAGATTTGGGGTCCCGAAGGCTTTGCCCCAATCCCATCATCCGGTGAGCTGCCCTGTGAAGGGAAGCTGCACAAGAGGTACTCCCACGGAGTGGGTTTTCAGATTTCTTTGCGTTTTTGTGTTTTGCAGAATGAAGGGTTTTACGGTGGCCGGATTGCAAATACTGCCGCCAACCTCCTAATAAAAAGTAACCCAACTGCAGGAGGAGGTCCGCAGACACAGTTGGGCACTAGATATGGATGGCCGTTGGCTCACAAGGAGCTCCTCCGCCCTTTGACAGGTTTTGTTTTTAATCCTGCTGGGTGTCCATATCCAAACACCCTCCTCAACAGAAAACCTGGTGGGGGAGACGGTTTCGTCGCAGACAACCCGACCATGGAACAGGTTAGTACAGGTTTACATGATACCTGTAGCAAGTCACAGATCTCATCTGGCCTGACCTGACATTGTATTAAGGGTATTTTTGTTCTCATGATTAATGAAATAATCGATTAATTTTTTATTTTTTTTTGATTCATAACTTAATGAATTAATTAATCTTTCAAAGTTGCAGATTCAGATGAAACAGTGGTGGTTTCGGTGAAGAAATTAATTATTTTACGATTATTATTTATTTATTTTGAAGCCTGGTGTTGGCACAGTGGTTAGGGCAGTGGCTTGGGATCCAAAAGGTCCTGAGTTCAAGCCCCGTTGGGCCACTGAATTAATACACCAGGGAGTTGACTCAGCCTGTCATCCTTCCGAGGTCGGCGAAAAGAGTACCAGTATACTGGGCCGGTGTATACCCCAGTGAAAATAGGTCTACCATATCCCTGTGTCGTAAGAGGCGACCAGGGTTGCGTCAGGAAGGGCATCCGGCGTAAAACATGTGCCAAATCACTATGCGGATGATACGGATGATCCGCTGTGGCGACCCCTAATGGGAGCAGCCGAAAGAAGAAGAAGAAGAAGAAGAAGAAGAAGAAGAAGAAGAAGAAGAAGAAGAAGTAGATTATTTATTTATTTTGATGATGCAATAAATAAATTAATCAGTCAACTATTATACACCGCTCCCACCTTCGGCACCCGGCATCGCTGGGCGCCTCAGGTGCCCTGATAATGTCGCGCGCTGGAGGATTTGTTATTTATTACTTACGAAATCTAAAGATTTCGTAAGTATATTAATGACTTCCATCCTCTATTTGTGTGTTTGTGTGTTTCTGTTTGTTTGTTTGTTTGTTTGTTTGTTTGTTTGTAGGCACAATAACTCGAGAATGGAAGAAGCTACCAATGTCAAATTACAACACGTGATTCAGGAGGGTGATGGCTCGCGCTGATTGGATTTTGGTCAAAATAGGTCCAAGGTCAAGGTCACAGTGAGGTCAAACATTCGATTTTTGATGGTTTGGTACAAAATCATCGTAGAAACTTCTGGTTTGCGTCGCTACCTTCTCTCGAGACAGCTTTTATTAGACAAGGTCAGAGGTCAAGTTGACGATTTCGTAAGTACCAGTCTATGACTGCTTGTTCATATATTTGGCATGGAGGCGGTGTACTTTGATTGTATCACGAGTGGTTTTTCTTTTTTTTTGCACACAAAGTCCAGGCTCAGGAAACAAGTTAACAAAGGGGAGAAGCAAAGCACTATCAGTGGAGCAGTGGGATAACCCATGAATTCAATAAGGTGACGAACAAACATGAGGAGAGGGAAGTATGTTCCACAAGTGTGAGAAAAGAGGAACAAAGAGAGGGAGGTGAGCAGTGAGCCTGGATTTTAAAAGCACCACAAGGAGTGGGTTATAAATATGAGTTCATTCACAAAGAACTGCAACAAAGGAGACCCATTAATGCCTGTGCAAGTGTTGACAACATTTGGTTGTTTGCCTGTGCTCTATTCATTTTAAATTCTGAGCACCAAGCAAGGAAGCAGAAAGTACCATTTTAGAAATCTTTGGTGTGGCTCCGCCGAGGGTCGAACCACCGACCTCCCAGACTCAGAGCAGATGCTCGAAACATTACACCACCAAGTCTGGTTAAATACGTACAACCTCAAGGGTTGAAGAGATTAAAGAGCAGAGAGAAGAAAACAAATCTGAGGAGAGGCAGTCGAAAACCGAGAGGCCATCAACTTGTCTGCGCCGCGAGAGTAGTAGGTTCTGTGGTTCTGCTTCTTTGTGGGAGATGCAATGACGTTGAGAGCTTTGAATTCCATAGCATCCAGGAAAGACAGGCGTGAAGTCAAGGCACCAGCTTATAGGGAGAGCAATACTCCATTGAGTTCACAAAAAAGGCATCGAAGGCAGTGAGAAGTTCAGGATTACAGTCTCAACCGTTCAGACCACTTCTGGGAAGACCATCTGTCACCCAGCTGCAGATGGGGGCAGAATGGAATCTTACTTGGCATAACGGAAGATACTGAGTGTGCATGGATGCATGTGTATGTGTATATACATATACATATATATATATATATATATATATATATATATATATATATATATATATATATACATATATATATACATTCAAATATATATATATATATATATATATATATATATATATATATATACTCAAATATATATATATATATATCCTCAAATATATTCATATATATATATATACATACATATATATATATATACTCAAATATATATATATATATATATATATATATATATATATATATATATATATATATATATACATACATACATACACACACATAAGGAAGCTGAAGTTTTACACATAAAAAGAGTGGTGCAGTGTGTTCGAAGAATGAGGCAACATCATGAAAATAATCAGGGATGCCCAAGTGACAGCATCGAGTTCGTTTTGTACCACAGGGTGAATGTTTTACCCCACTTACATTGAAACATTTGTTTGTTGAGCCATACACTTGATATGCAGTGACCTATTATTTTCATACAAAGCAACAACATTATGAATACACGTAGAATAGTTTCTGTGACACAGACATACTACATATGATTGTAAAGATTACTTCACAGCATGACTACACATTGGCAAAAAGGAACTTGCATCTTATTTGGCATGAGGGAGTGGAGAAGGAGGGTGACGACACATTTTAGATCGGCATTAAATTAAATCGAACCATTCCTCGTGTGGTGATGCAAAATAAATATGGCGTTCGGAAGTTTTATGTACAACAAATTGCAATTGGAAAAACTAAGTGGCACTTGGAAAATAAACTCCACAAATCTGAAGTTATATGTTAAAATGCAAATTTAACATCTGGGATCCAAATGTAATATCCATTTGGAATATCGTCCTACCCTCCAAAAAGTGAAACCAACAAAACAAGTTGGGCTGAGAACAAAAATGATTTACGCTACAAATCCATCACTGCACAATTAAATATTTACAATAAAACATTTCCAAACGAGAGAGTTCATAGAACATGATAGCCCATGCAGTGTTCAGGTTTATGCCTCAATTATAAATAAAATAATGATATAAAGATCGTTTTATATATTGAGTATGAGAAGAACGTGGCTAAGAATATTAAACATAATAACAAGGATTTCTTTAAGTATATCAGGGGAAAGGAACAGGTTCGGACCAGTGTGGGTCGATTGAGGAAGAGCACCGGGAGAGTGGTTAGTGATGAAAGTGAGATGGCAGGCTTATTAAACAGGTATTTTTCTTCAACTTTTATACAAGAACAGTCAGGAGAGTTGCCAATAGCTGAGAGTATCTATCGAGGAGATGAAGAAGGGCTTTTACAGAAGATTTTTAGGATATCAGGACATTTTAGCCACAATGGAAAAACGTCATGTTCAAACGTCAATGACGTCATAACGGTCAGTCCGATCGAAGTCAAATTTGGTGTGTGACGTCCTTAAGGTAAGTCCGACAAAACAGTATGATCTAAACTGATGAGATCGAAAATTGAAAATTTACTTCATCTTGTGATGTCATTTAGATGCACTTCCGATGACGTTACGCCAAATCCGACACTACATATCCGAAAGGTATCTCGTCATGGAACAATATGGCGGTGGTTGCATGTCGATAGCTGTATTATGAAGGAAGTTATGCTCAAAAGAGTGTTTTTGACCTTTTCATGACCTTGACCTTGACCTTTGACCCGATCGCTCCCAAAATCTAATCAAATCGTCCTTGGATACTCACGAATCATCCCACCAAATTTCATGCAATTCGGTTTAACACTTTCTGAGTTATGCGAATAACAAACAAACACACATATTCACAAATTAATAAATACACAGCGACCAAAACATAACCTTTCGCAGAATGCGAAGGTAATAAGGCTCCGGGTCCAGATAATATACACCCGAGAGTATCGATGGAGGTGGCTGAGCAGGTAAGCGAGATGTTAACGGATATTTTCAATAGTTCCCTGGAGTCAGGACAGGAGAGGATTGGAGAGTAGCAAATGTAACACCATTATTTAATAAAGGATCCAGAGAAGAATTGGGAAACTATCAACCTGTTAGTTTGACTTCAGTTGTGGGGAAGGTGTTGGAGACATTAATTAAGGACTAGATGAGGAACCATTTAAATAAATATAAACTAATTAAAGGTAGTCAGCATGGTTTTACCAAAGATAGTTCCTGTTTAACAAATATTTAGAGTTCTATGAAGCAGTGTCTGATTGGGTGGATGATGGAAAGACAGTGGACATGGTATATCGAGACATTAAGGAGGTATTTGATAAGGTATCACATCGGAGGTTGTTAGCCAAAGTGAGGGCTTGTGGAGTGGCTGGTCAAGTCGCTAATTGGATTGAAAACTGGCTTCATGATAGGAAGCAAAGAGTGGCTGTGAGTGGGAGGATGTCTTGCTGGGAGGATGTAAGTGGCGGGGTACCTCAGGGATCAGTACTCGGACCATTACAATTCATTATTTACATCAACAATTTGGATAATGGGGTGAAGAGGAAGCTTTCCAAATTTGCAGATGACACAAAGCTTGGAGGTAAGGTGGATACCAGAGGGGGTGGTGATCAGATTCAGGAAAGTGTTGATACTTGTAGAGATTGGGCAAAATATTGGCAGATGTAATTTAACCTGAGCAGGTGAAAGGTGTTGGGGATGGGAAAGAACAATGTAAATAGAGATTACAGGATGTAAGGGGTAATTTTGGAGCGTGTCACACAGGAGAAGGATCTGGGGGTGGTAATAGATATGGGAGGGAAGCAGGCAGCACAGTGCCAGGTAGCTACAGGTAAAGCAAATCAGGTTTTAGGTTGTATTTGGAGGGGGATCATTTAGAAATCAAAAGAGATGTTAACATTGTATAGGAATTTAGTGAGGGCCACACCTAGAATATTGTGTGCAGTTTTGGTCACCACAACTCAGGAAGGACATCAATGCCATAAAGAGGGTTCAGCGTAGGGCTACTCGATTGATTCCGGGCCGAGCTAGACTCAGCTATGAGGAGCAGCTGAAGGAGATAGGTCTTTATTCACGAGAAAGAAGGCGGTTGCGAAGAGATATGATTGAGGTAATGAAAGGTAGAGATAAAATAAGTGCAGATGAATTATTCATCAGAGTCGACGGTGATAGAACCAGGGGCTGTAGCCTGAGAGTAAAGGAGAGGAGAGTTAAGATGGTAGTAAGTAAGGCAGGAGACTATCACTCAGAGAGTAGTTAATGCATGGAATGGTCTCCCTGGAAAGGTCGTGGCAGCAGAAAATGTAGATAAATTTTAAATTAGAATTGGATAGGTACCTGGAAGTTATGGAGATGGAGGGGTATGGGGATGTTGATTGGACTATTAGGTAGTTTGAGCATTGATGGGTGATTGCGTGCATGTGTTCAGAGTGCTGTTGGTGGGGATCTTGTCAAGGGGGGTTGGGGAGGGGGGTGATGTAGTGTGTTTTTCACCAAGCCCATGCCCTATCCCCTGAGGGGAAGAAAATAACAAAAAACAACAACTACATAAACAAAAACAACAAAAAAAAACAAACGAACAAAGAAAAAAATATATTTCATTAATTAAAAACTTTTTTTGCATTTTCTTCCTTGGATCTTGTGTCGATGGGTTGGTGCGGTGTTCGCACAGGCATGATGGGCTGAATGGCCTCCACCTGTGTTGGATTTCCTTGTTTTTCCTCGTTTGGTTTAGGTCCGAAGGTTTAGCGTTATCGGAGCAGTCCTCGACATCATTCTTCGACACCACCTTATTTACATGTCCAAGTACTGCTCAACTGGAGGTTCTGGGAAGTATTTGGAATGCGATTTGTGTTCTACAGTGTTCAAGTATATAATTAAATTTAAATTTAAATAAAAATTGTTACAGTTGCATTAATAAATTAATTCCGGGTTTTAACGCTGTTCACACAGTGTCTGGCACACCACCTTATCGAACACATTACAATAGTTATTCGTGCCTGTTGTTTGTGTCCTTTACGATGCCCTTAACAACAGTAGGTTTCCTGTTTGGAATTATTTTCAATTTTGTTTGATTGCCAGACAGGCAGACGGAGTTTTAAAAAATTCAAAGACAAAGTACTGTTAAACAGCAAATTTGTCTTCTTATTCAAGTTCCGATTTATGTTCAAAATATAACACTCAATTTGAATAAGTTGTTCCTTGATCATAAACTGATGATCACAAACTGACAAGACAGACGGAGAGATGGACGGAGGGATATGAACCAATTGCTTAACCCTGCTTTTCGTTTCACGTGCGTGGAGTAAAGATAACAATATACAAAGGGAAATAAAAGTGCTGTGCTCTAAAAAGTGCTGGCAGACGGGTCCTCCGGGTTAACATCCTTTCAACGGACGACGCACGTAATGATGCATCGTCTTACCTGTGAAACACCAGGTGGGCAGTCTGTGTAGCTGGGTTGAGATTCGAACCCAGGCTAGACAGTTCAAAGGTGAGTGTGCATACCTGAAAACTATATCCTGCGAGACCATTTACTACATACGTATTTCAGCAAATATATTCAGCTTAAAACAAACTTTGAACAGTCATTTCCTGTTATCCCATTTCTGACACCAAAATGACGCATTGGAATCTCATTGCATTATTCATACGTTCGTGAACAATAAAGCGGAATACCACATGTTCGTAAAGACTTGTGTAAAGTTTTAGGTTACACAAGCTTCACAGATTTCTAAGTCTTTAAATTTATGTCCTTCAACATTTTTCTTAGGTGTTGAGTTTTCAGTACAGGTAAGCATCATTTATATGCCAATGAAGGAGGGGGGGGGGGGAAGAAAAAGCATCTTAAAGTTGAGATCAAGCTTGTTATTGAGCGAGGAAAGGCATGTAATTGGAGGGTGCAATATTTTTCTTCCTTCATATCATCGCGCTTCACTCTGGCTCTGACGACAGAGAAGTCGCTCCAAGTCTCCACATTCCAGTTTCATTATTTATTTCTGAGATTATTTGATTTGGTCGACAGCGAGCTCAACATGGTGGTTGAGATATCGTGACACTTTTCTACAGAAATACATAGCAACATTGAATACTTTCAGCAGGTCAGATACAGTATGTCTGGACAAATTGATGGACACCAACCCCAACACCCCCCCTCCTAAAACCTAACGCCATGTCACTGGCCTCAATAACAAATCCACGAAAGCACCCTTAACATAGCAGGCGAATGTGCAATACCAGGTGTGACAATAATGATGATGCGACTTCACATTACAGGCAACCATCAATACTGCAGCAATAAGCATTTTATAAGGGCCGGTGGTAATAATGAAATTTATTATGCTGGTACTAATATGTAAGTCTCCCAACACGTCACAGATAATGGTGATGACCCTCGTCAGTGGGACAACTATCATGTACAAATGCCCTGAGATGCGTACTTGGACCAAGATGGCAGAGGATGACGTAAACACCCCCCCCCCCCGGAGAACAGTGAGAAATTGCAGAGATTTTGAGTGAGGAAGGGGTTAAATCTCTCCAGATGAATCAATGATTTCCAGCGTGTTTCTGCGATGCCACTCCGTGACAGAAGGCGGTATACCTGGCAAGCTATTTAAATCGGGTCATAATGGGACTCCGTGTTAGATTTAATGCTTTTAAAAGCCTCCACGAGGCACGGTGTGCCTCAAAGAATCCCTGGCATTAAATCAAACAACACAACGATTGCATCTCGCTGCTTTTCCCCTTCCATTAGAAAACATTTTAATTCTCTCAAAACACAAGCACGTACAGAGATTACAAAATTGGCTTCAGGATGAGTCACAATGACGGTGTGAATGTTTTCATTTTTCTTTTAAGGTTCCTGAGAAGAACAGAAAATGTTCTGGAAGCCTCGTGGTTTTAAGAGTGAAGAGACCAAATCGGTGCCGGTGCTTTGTTGCTCGGTTGGCGACAGCATGACGGGTCTAGCTGGCATAGGTCCCTTTCATGTCACCGTCCAACACAGGATAAAAGGCCCAGACGCACGACCCAGCTTCAAAGGTCTGGGTGTGTGGAGGAGGGGTCCAGATTTGCCAGGATTTGGGAAACCAGTTACACAGGAAGGCCACGCAAGAAGCAACTTCCCCAGTAAACGGGTGTCAAGTTGGTTGCCATTATGGCCGATGGGCAGCGATGGACGTGAACGAGAACCACCGCTAAGTGAAGACAATTTTATTAGCGAGTCAAGAAAATTTTATTTCCCCGAAGATTTAATGCTCGAGGAGGATCTGGTATGAGGAAATAGAGTAAAGATGTAAAATCTGAGAGAGTTCAATGCTACGCACCCAAGCAGCTGAATTGAGACCAAGAGAAGGTGGTGGTGAAAACAGCAACAGCTGCTGCTGAGAGTAGATGTTTACGTGATGAGTGATATAAAGCCATTGGCACAAACGGACACTTTAGGTGATATAAAGGCGCGTGCACACACACACACACACACACACACACACACACACACACACACACACACACACACACACACACACACACACACACACACACACACACACACACACACACACACGCCTTGTAATCTCCTTTATACTTCATTAGATCCAGCACTCCTGGTAACAGATGCCTGCGGTATTGCCATAGTAACGGCAAGACAATTGGTGTAAAAAATAAAAAATAAAACTTTCCCTGTGGACTTACTCTACTGAAGCAACCTTGGAAAGCCAATCGACAATTCTTGCCAAATGTTATTCTTTATAAATAAATAAACGAGGGGAATACGTGCACATTTGGAACAGAATTTGAAAAGGAACAGTGCACAGACAAACAATGCTGCGAAAGCAATGGCAAACCACCCAGTATTACCCTTGCCAAGAAATTGCTTTGGGAGGCACCAATGATCTGGAAAGAGGATGGTACATCAAAATCAAATCAAATACCATTTGTCAGAATTAAAAAAAAATTTTTAGGGATTAGGTGGTTGGAAAAAAAGGTCAGAGCACCTCCCTCATTTATTGATCATACTTCTTCGGGATGATGTACTTGCACAGTGACGTGCTCACTTCAGATTAATATACTTCTACATTAAGTCAAGGAAGACGAAGGAAGAGCAGAAGAATCAAAAGGTGCTTCACATTTCCAGACATAATATGTAGATGGTACGTGACATGGAAACAGCTGTGGAGAAGAAGGATTCATTTTTTTATTTAATTTTGGGGGCAGGGGCTGGGAAGGAGGAGGAGGAGGAGGAGGAGGAGGAAGTTGAATGGAGGAATTGTCAATAATTGTGCCATTTTTAGATGTGCAACATGTGAATATACTGTTGGACGACGCGATTCGCGGATTTGTGAGTCACGGACTCCGTGTATTAGCGGTTGATAAAATGCAACCTACTTCTCAATTTGCCCCATGCTTCGCATATTCGCGGATTTTTTTTTCGCAGTTTTTAACCTCCGCCATCTTCGAAGATGGATGGAGGTTACTGTTTTCACCCCTTTCTGTTTGTTTGTTTGTCTGTTTGTTTGTGAACAGTATTACGGAAAAACTCCTCGACGGATTTCGACGAAACTTGGTGGGGGGTTAGGTATGGTCCAAGGATCATGGCATTAAATTTTGGACTTGGTCCCCCCCCAAAAAAAAATTGTTAGAGAAATTTTTTTTGTTTGTTTTTGCATTTATACATGTTTTCAGTGATTTCCAACTCCCCCCCCCCAAAAAAAATTGTTGGAGAAAAAAATTTTTGCAACTTTTTTTTTCAACAAAATTTCGATTTCTTTTTTTCCATTTTTACATGTTTAAAGTGATTTCCAACCCCTCCCCCAAAAAAAATTGTTACCCCCCAAAAAAAGATTTTTTTTGCATTTCTACGTGTTTTCAGTGATTTCCAACCCCCCCCCAAAAAAAATTGTTAGAGAAAAAAAAATTTTTGCAACTTTTTTTTCACAAAAATTTCGATTTTTTTTGTTTTTGCATTTTTACATGTTTTAAGTGATTTCCAACCCCCCCCAAAAACACCCCCCAAAAAAAATTATTTTTGCATTTCTACATGTTTTAAGTTATTTCCAACCCCCCCCAAAAAAAATTGTTGGAGAAAAAAAATTTTTGCAACTTTTTTTTTTTCAACAAAATTTAGATTTTTTTTTTTTTTTTGCATTTTTACATGTTTAAAGTGATTTCCAACCCCCCCCCCCCAAAAAAAAATTGTTACCCCCCCCAAAAAAGTTTTTTGCATTTCTACATGTTTTCAGTGATTTCCAACCCCCCCCAAAATTGTTACCCCCCCAAAAGAATTTTTTTTTGCATTTCTACGTGTTTAAAGTGATTTCCAACCCCCCCCAAAAAAGAATTTTTTTGCTTTGCATTTCTACATGTTTTAAGTGATTTCTAACCCCCCCCCCCAAAAAAAAATTGTTAGAGAAAAAAAAATTTTTGCAACTTTTTTTTCAAAAAAATTTCGATTTTTTTGTTTTTGCATTTCTACATGTTTTAAGTGATTTCCAACCCCCCCCCCCTCCCAAAAAAAATGTTGGAGAAAAGAACTATAACTGTCAGCACTGTTGACATCATATTTAATGAATAAGATATAAGGTTCACTTGAGTGACCCAGCAGTATTGGCGGCAGAGGTTTTGCACTCTCCCGAGTGCTCCCCCTCTAGTTTTTTCCTGTTTTTTCAAGTTTAGTTTGCGGCATATTCACGGTTTTTCACAGGATTTTTGATTTTCCCCCTCATGAATCACAAATCGCCGGCAAACTTTCCCCCTTTTTCCCATTGAAATAATGCCCTGACATTAGCGGATTCGACATTCGTGGAGTTTTCCAGTGACGTATCCGCAGCCGATAGCTGGATCCGACAGTACACTTACATGAGGTTTAAGACTTTCTACCTCCCACCTACCGCTCCTCTCCCCCCCTCATATGACTACAGCTCTTCAAAAATAGCTCTGCAAAGCGGGCGTAACCCCTCAGCCCATGCATTGTAAAAGGAAGCAGTGATATCACGATGATGCAGTCAGTGAGAGCACGTTGGACGTTATACCGAAAATCAATCAGACTTCAGGATGGCTACCGTGGCAGCTAGTGAAAATCGCAGCGCGCCCATTTTCGAAAGGAACCTTCCTCTACTCAACTCCAACACACACACTGCAAAAATGCATTTCATCGGACAAGCCAAGCCGTTCTCGAAATTGACGAAAACCAATTTCAAGACGACTGCTGTGGCGGCCACACTGAAAAACGCAGCCCGCCCATTTTCGAAAGGAACTTTCCTCTCCTCAACCGCAACACACCCTGAAAAAATGGATTTAATCGGACAAGGCGTTCTCCTCAAAATCGACGGAAACCAAAAGTTGACAGACGGACGGACGGACGCCCAGACGGACGGACTCCCGGACAACGCCTATGACGACAATACCCCTTTTTCAGCCCAATTCGGGCTGAGGGGTAAAAAAAGAGCACGTACCTCCACCAGGATGAACAGTTTATGTTTTTCATCCCACCGATAGGCTGGATCTGCATCCGGACCTGAACCAATCTAATCGGCTTGTTCTTATCATCTAATCAACTCATCCATCAAGTTTCGTCAAAATCTGTACACAATTTTTTTTTCAAATATCATGTGATGTGTCGTTTTTGGCCCCATCTCTCATTGGTGAAGAATCACTTTAAAATATTTTAAAATTCTCGTATCCAGATCACATTAGTCACCAAAATCAAATGAATTCTTCCTTGTCAGACACCCATCCTGTCCACCACATTTTGTCGAATCTGTCCTTAACGTTTTGAGTTATCCTGCTCACAGACAAACAGACAGACAGACAGACAGACAAACGGTAGTGAAAAACATAACCTCCGTCCACCTTCGGTGGTGGAAGTAAAAATGGGCAACACAACAGAACACCACCCTGAAGTACAATTTCCATTTTTGAGATACGTTAATGTCATATCGAGCAAGATGTCAGAAGTAATGTGAGTGATCAACAAAAAGAGTGCCATGCTCGGTGGGAAATCGACGCACGGACGTCCTGGTGTATACCGAGGCATTGTCCAACTCCAGAGACCTATTGTTTGGACGTCAATTTGCCAGGCAATGCCAGCTGGTTGTGTCACATCAATATTTTCACTGATAAATGGAAAAACGATGCCACGTATAAATGTTCAAGCACAAAGATGAAATTTCATGGAGAAGTCATATTTTCTCACAAAAGCATGCCCAATCATACCCATCATACACGAGATGAATCTATTTTCCTTCGTAAAGCAAAACGTATCATGGCATAATAATCCATAAATGTACCTGTTAAAGTTAAGGTGACTGAGCTCAGGTGCGATATTTACACAGCACTGCACGTGTTGGGATACATTTTCCAAGGGGTAATACAAATAATCCAAATGATGACAACACATGGAAACACGAGCCTGGTGTTGCCTTAGTGGTTAGGGTGGCGGCTTGGGATCCTCGGGTCCTGAGTTCAAGCCCCATCAGCCGCTGAATTAAAATACACCAGGGAGGTTGACTCAGCCTTTCATCCTTCCGAGGTCGGCAAAATTAGCACCCGTGTACTGGTAAGGGGGACACTGCATCGGCGGCAAAGCCGCGTCCCAACCAACGATGCAACCAGCAGCCACAGGCTGCACTCGATAGATAGAGAGATTGAAACACAAGCAATGCTGGGCAGAGTGAATGAAAAATACTGAAGGAAACTTCATAATAAACTTAATAACCAATAATAAGAAACGTTTCACCTTCACGCTGGTCACAGAAAAAGAAAAATTATACACTGTGCATATACTGTCTTGCAAATGATCAACAGGGAAACAAATTGATGCATCCTCATGATGCCTCATGATGCATGCATAACTGACTTATAAAACATTAATTTAAACAAAGCAGACGTAATTCGACGTCGTGACATCGACCGGTATGCCTCGGCCCATCTCAAGTCTTTGCTTACTCGAACTTTGGCCTAAAAACCTCAAGACAATCTGACCTTGATGTCTAATGTGTACATACAGCATGGATCATGGTACATGTCACTTAGTTTTGTTCAAATCCCGACCTCGATAACATTTTTACCTGACATGACCTCCGACCTTTGACCTCTTGATGCTAAAATCTTGTCCGTTCCGTCTTCGCGTCACAATATATATGGTATTTACATCCAAGTTTGGTCAAGATTCCATCACTGGTTCACAAGTTATCTCGGTAACAGGATTTTACCGAACATAACCTCTGACCTTTGACCCCAAAACATTAATCGGTTCATCTTTACATCATTATACATACAGTACTTGTACCAATATTTGATTGAATTCCCTTCAGCTGTTCTCAACTATCACATTTTACCTGGCATGACCTCTAACCTTTGACCTCTTGACCCCATAATCTAATCAGTTGAGCTTTACATCATTATACATACTTGTACTGAGCTTGACTTAGATCCCTTCCGCCGTTCTTAAGTTATCGTGCATCCGAAAACCATTCACGGAAGGACGGACGGACAGACGGACAGACGGACAGACGGACAGCCCAAAAACATAATGCCACCGGTGTCTTCTTCAGGGGAGGAATAAAAAAAATGAATGTATGAAAAACGAAGAACAAGGAATGAATGTATTTTATTCTTTTAATATATCAAACAGAGCGGTGTCTGCATGCATGTACGGTACGTCTGGTAACGACGAGACCCTTTGGCCTCACAACACCAATTTTTCAGGGTATACTCAGGGGGTCTCTACTCAGGTTTTCCATGAAATATTTTTCAAAAAAATTTCAAAAAAAGAAATTCTTTGTTTATTTATTTATTTTTATTTCTGGATTTCACATCGGTGTAATTATTTGGGTTATTTCACCATTGTTGGGGGGGGGGACCAGTCAATTCACGTTGGTGACTCCGAGACCAGAGACCACAGGATAGAAAAGACGGGAAACTCCTATTATGCTTGAATGAGCCAAATTAAAATTGTCTTCCTTTCATTAGAGGTCCCACGAGCAACCGGATTATGTGATATTTCATACACAGACTATACATACTCGTTTGCAGCAAGTAATGCGCAAGCACCACCCACCCTCCAGATGGGTACTGTGCTAGGTAACCCAGCAAAATGATTAATGGATGAAATCAACAGGACATCGATCGAGGTACTGCACACGAACCACGTCGATCGCCACTGTGGAAAGCAGCGAAAAGCTGACGTTTCGGAAATCAATCCTTCATCGGGGCAAACCTCTTTTGCTCCGATGAAAGGGTAAAGTCTGAAGCATCAGCTTCTCGATTCTCACGGCGGTTAGCGTACCTCGATCAACGTCCTGTTGATTTCATCCATCGTTCTACCTGTCCGCCGACGCAGGTCGACACTCGACTTCATCAGCAACACCAGTTCTTCATTCAGCAGAATGATTCGTCTCTGCAAGCATTCTCATGACAGTCAAGCGAATAAAAGTTTAAGGAATGAATAACCGTGCAAAAATTAGTAAAATACATATACAATCGTGCTGGTAAGCTCGGAGCGGCACGCTGGAATTTCCTTGGCCACCTGCCCAGCCGCCTCAAGGCACGCAAGCACTCGGGAGCACCGGAAAAGTGCCAGTCATCCTGAGCATGCAGGACAGCCGGCTTGACAATGTGTTTAAAGAGCGAAGCACTTGTAAATTCCTTCTGAGCTTTTCTTTTTCTTTCCATCGGTTGGAACTTGAAGCCGCTTTGTGCAGCTCAGGTTTTATGTCAACCTTACCACCGGCCTGAAAAGGCCTTATGGCCAAAACAGTGCCTGACCGGTTGTTGGTTTAAGGTTTTGCAATCGTGCAAATGTGCCAGAGCATATTCTCCTAATAGGTGAGCATTCATTTAATATCCTGACTTGAGCTCGGCCTCTCTTGAGCCCTTCCTCTCTGAAATGAAAAGGCATTCTTTCGACCCGTGGTGCTTGAGGGTACAAGGTGGAAGGCTCGGAGGCAAAGAGAGTAAAAGAAAAAAAGAGCGTTTGTCGCACTGTGTGCGTTTTTGTGACGCAAAGGAACTGCCCGTCACCCAGGAAAACAAGCCCTTCGGCAACAGAATGCTTCGAGTGTGTGAAAACAAATTGCAAAGTTGAATTAAACTTTTTTTCATAACAAACAGACTTTCTGCCGTGTTTTGGAGAGAGTGAAATTCAAAACCTACAATTATGCACTGCATTCTGTAACCGACGGATGTTTCACCTTTACACTGCACCGACGTACGAGTACGAAGCGTCTTCAAGATTGGAGACTGCCGATGCAGGATTTCGGCGAGGAATACAATGAGTGGATTACCATTGCCTTCCCAACAGTATATAATCACAGAGACTCAACATGGGATTTGGCAAGGGGGTTGACTCACAACGTCATAGTCCAATGTTATTTTTAAGTCTGTGAGATCTTGCATGTCGACTTGAGTGTAAGCTGATGGGACAGCTGACTTAATGTTTCCTCCAAAAATGTGGCTTGCTGTGTGGTTCAAGGCCTTGCCTGCGATACACAAGGATTACAGCTGGTAATCAGGTATTATTCCATTAGAAATCAATGGCAGGCTAGATCTCGAAAAAAATATATAAATAAAACCAAGAACCTCAGGGATCCTCTCTGCTGATGGTTAACAAGATACTCTGGCATTACTTGTCTGCATCTGAAGTCAAAAGTAAAAAAAAAAATAGGGGCAATACCCCTCGGAGCTCACACGGTCAAAAATGATGCTGAGGAGGAAGTCAACGTGGGACAGAATCAGCAAAATGTACCAACAAACCAATGTTATAGCAAATACCAATTTTGTATTGATGGAACTTCAAGGACATCAATTGGTGGACAATATAGCATATGGGATTCGAACCTGGGTTCCGAGCATCGTGAGTTATGGGTTCAGATGACCAGGTAAAACAAGTCAACTCTTTGACTTCAAATCCCCTTTGATTTTAATTCCATATCGTAAGAAGGGGTTGTGATGGCAATGATTCGAGATACTGTAAACAAGGTACATCAAACTCATCCCAAGCCATAGGAACTGTGCACATTGAAAAACACCAAGTCTTATGGGATACATATCCACATGTTTACACCATTCACCGATGAGAACCTTCTCTGGCAATCTTTCCCTCCATTCTACACATAACATTCTAGCTCAGAAGCACATCAAAATGATGCCCTGGGCCAAACAAACAGGAAATGCCGTGTGAGGAATAATTTGGATACATAACAGCTTGAGTTAACCTCCTTAATAATCACTAGTGCGTGCCCGTACGTGCAAAAAAAAAAAACACTTTCAAAACACGTGCCAAAAACAACCACACAGGCCGTTCCTTCGCTCTCTCGTGCCCGAATGTGTTAAAATAAATAAACAAAAAAACTTTCAAACAAACACACAGGCCGTTCCTTCGCTCTCACGTGCCGAATGTGCTAAAATAAACAAACAAACAAAAAAACTTTCAAACAACTCACAGGCCGTTCTCGTAAACAGGCCTTCACTCTCGTAAACGACGACTGGATTGGGGCATTGTGCTTATCTATAAATGCGCATAAGAAATCGAGAAATTATTAGAATACAGTAAGTCATCACTATCCGGAAGTCCGTACATTGTAACCCGTAATGGGGAACGCGGCTGAGGATCTCTTCCCCAACGGCCACGCCTACGCAGCAACGTGTCCTGTCATTGGTAACTAAATGGCGCCCTTTCCCCATCGGCCACGCCTACGCAGCAATGTGTCCTGTCATTGGTAAATAAATATTTTCCAACAATATTTGGTTAATAAATGGCCATAACTTGGGAACCACTTGTCCGATTAATATCAAACCTTGAAAAGGCACATCCACACGTCCCCAACAATATACCTGGCAAGTTTCAATTAGATCGGACCAGTGGTTGTCGAGAAACAGTGGTCACACACACACACACACACACACACACACACACACACACACACACACACACACACACACACACACACACACACACACACACACACACACACAGCTGGAATTATAGATAGATCAGTGTGGTTCCAAAATATTCAAGAAGCTTCGGAATGCCAAGTTAACCTCCATCCGATAAGATCGCACGCATACGAGATATTACAGAGATTTAAAATGACATAATAAACGACAATCCCTAACACTCCCATATATCCTATAAATTCTAAACAATTCCTTATTCACTGCTCCTATTTCCCTTATCTCCATTTTCTTCCATATACGACAATTTTTCCTTCCAATGCCCCTGCCCCATAAAAAGATAATTCCACAAAGCAGACATGGAAATTAATGGCTCTCAGAAACCACAGCAATGTTACTCTCACATTTACACACATCATGATGGTGAGGATCAAATCAAAATCAAACAAAGGAGAATTAATAAACAATTGTACAAGAAGAATAAAAGGACAATATAAGGAAATACATCAGGAATATAAGTTTTGTATTAAATAACTATCGACCAATTCGAAGGCAAAAAGAAGTAATTAATAAATCGACAATTAATTAATTAATTAATAATTTTAAAAAATACCGTTTTTGCCAAAGCACATCTTCACGTTTGTCGCCAAATTTCAGCTTCTTAACTCAAAGGATAGCTGAGATATCGCCAGGACAAACAAACAAGAAAATGAAAAATCACTCCATGAGTGACAACTTGGCAAAACAGCACAAAGTAGAACGGCACTCGTTAGAGCACATACCTCTACCTGGTTGAACAGTTCACGTTTTGTATCCCACTGATGGGCTGGATCCGAACCAAAATCCAATCCGTGTGTTGTTGTCACTTATTCAACTCATCCACCTCGTTTTGACATAACTCGTCCACAACTTTTTGAGATATCGTGATAGATTTTGTTTTTGGTGCGATCTATCAATTTTAGAAATTAGGACTGTGTTGACCTTTTGACCTTAAAAATTAATTGGTAGTTGAATTCAGCGACCTGGCATGAAAATGCTCTTCAAATTTCAAGTCAAACGGATGAAAATTGAGGATTTTAGAAAATTTGGCCCAAATTGGCCTTTTGGCCTGCGTTTACCTCAAAATTAATAGGTGGTTCAATTCAGTGACCTGATATGCAAATGCTCTTCAAATTTAAAGCTAATTGGATTATAATTGAGGATTTTAGTCAATTTTCCTATGTTGACCTTTTGGTCTATGTTGACCTTTTCACCGATGGTAGCCACAAAAATAATAGGTGGTTGAATTCAGTAACCTGATATGCAAATCCTTTTCAAATTTCAACTCAATCAGATGAAAACTGAGGATTAGAAAATTTGGCCCAAATTGGCCTTTTGGCCTATTTTGACCTTTTGGTCTATGTTTACCTAAAAATTAATAGGTGTTTGAATTCAGCGACCTGACATGAAAATACTCTTTAAATTTCAAGTCAATCGGATGAAAATTGAGGATTAGAAAATTTCGCCCAAATTGGCCTATTTTGACCTTTTGGCCTACGTTTACCTCAAAATTAGTAGGTGGTTCAATTCAGTGACCTGATATGCAAATGCTCTTCAAATTTAAAGCTAATTGGATTATAATTGAGGATTTTAGAAATTTGACCGATGTTGACGTTTTGGTGTATGTCGACCTTTTGGTCTATGCTTACATCAAAATTAATCGGTATAGTTGAATTTGGTGACCTGATATGTGAACCCTGTTCAAATTTCAACTCAATTGGATGAAAAATTGAGGATTTTAGAAATCTCACCGAAGTTGTTGACCTGTTGACATTTTGACCTCAAAATCAAGAGGCTACTTGCTTATGACCAACTCGTACCAATTCAAGAAGTTTCGTGAAGTTTCGTTTTAAAATGTGACCTGTAGGTGATTGACCTACAAATTCATTTGAGATTTTTTGATTTGAGAAATTCAAGAATTCATTTGATTTTGATGAAGATCCGGATCCGGATCGGATAATTTTTTAAGTGATTCTTCACCAATGAGTGATCTGGCTGAACCGATACATTTGCACGATATCTCAAAAAGTTACGTACGGATTCGGATGAAACTTGGTGGACGAGTTGGTTAGGTGACAAAAACAAGCCAATTAGATTTTAGTTCAGGTCCGAATCCAGATGCTGCCTATCAGTGGGATACAAAATGTAAACTGATCAGCTTGGTGGAGGTACACGCGAGTGCCCTTTTAGTTTGTGCCTGTTGTGTGTGTCCTTTGTGACTTCCTTAAAAAAAAACAGTGAGTTTTTCAGTTATCTGTCCAGGATCAACAAAGATCTTTTATCACCCCAGAAGTTGGTGCAGCATATTAGAGAACACAAAATTGGCTTCCAAATGTTGAAATAGCACCTGTGAATTTACCTGACATTGCCAGTGACAAACACAGGAAATGAGAACTCTCATTTTCAATTCTGAAGCATGTGAAAAAAAATCTAAAAAATTCAGTGACGCTCCACTGTTGCCCAAGATCGATTGTGCAACCTTTCGATTTTGGCCACTGAATCTGCCATGACTCGAACATTGAATTGTGATGACATGATCGATCATTTTGCTCGTAGTAAAGCACATAAAAGGGCAGTCTAGTGATCTAATCCGTGCAATGATGTGTACGTTTCCAAGAATTATTAATATTTATTTACATAAATGTGAATTTGAACTTGTGAATTGTGGGAGGGAAATGGGGGTACATGGCATGTTAGTAGTACACGGGTCCTAAGCAGCAATTTTTTTTTGGATAGCTATGCTCACTTCTCGAGTCATGGCCTCTCCGTCTCTCTCGGTCTCCATTAAAACATTTAAAATGACCTGGGGTTCCGCAAACTCTTCATCTGGCCCTGGTTGTGGGTCGGGACCGTGACCAAATGACCTGCTCGGGGGTCGTTGCGTCATTATCACCTGCAGCTAGGCGAGAGTGCTGGGATTTTGATACGCCGCAGACATGATGGTACGCATGAACATGATTTCGCACAAGCGGTCATGAGACCGGATATGTAACATCTGTCGACGTACGTGGATAGAAAAAGGGATGGTAGCAATACATAACGTTGAAGTGCAGCGTTCTGAGAGATCGAGATTTATCGTGAAACAAGTTCGAGCCTGGGTTAATGGGATGGCTCGGAGGTCGTGTACTCATGCCGTTGGGGTATCTTGCTTGGGTTTGATCCCCAGTCTCGCTATAAGCTGAGTCATCCTGACACTTTGCAAGCAGGGCGTTGTACCAAGAGGTATATCATCCTTTCGGAGAGAGGGTATTGAACCAGGTGTCCTGTCTGCTAAGCATTCGGTGGCAGTTATTCAACACAGTACGGTACCTTTCGAAAAGAGAAGGCCACTTGGTGCTGGTTCCATGGACAAATTTGAAATTGCTTCCCTGATCATCAGCAAAGCCACACCCCCAGAATAAGATGCAACCGGCAGCCAGATGGCTGCAAATGTTTGAAAGAATGCTGCAACCCCAACAAATACATACGGTACGTGTGCTTGCATCGTGTTCAAAGCAAGTTTACCAGGCTATCCAGTTTTGAGAACATCGAGTATTCTTTAATTAACTATAACCATTCCAGAAGGAGGACATCGCCACTCATCAGTTAGGTAGTTCATCAGTTAGCTTTCAGAACGTCCGCCTTGTGCCTATTTCTGGAATTATTTTACTTCCAGCTCCTCTGAGTCCGTTCACCTTTGTTCCATGCCTTGTAATCTGTTAATGCCTCAATGCTCCATAAACGACAAGTAATCCTTAATTACATGGAACTCAACCTGACGTACCAACACTGAAACGCGTCTTGCTTTCGGGGAATCTTTAAACCCGAGTATGTTTTACACTGTCCGGCAGAGTTTTGATTGTTCACCAACGGAAATGACAGTACGGCTTTAAAAAAGGCGCAGAATGCAAAACATGAAACTTTTCGAGCGAGCCCACTGGCAGGCCGCGCACAGCGGGGGCCATTGTGCCGGAGCCTGCGCGGTCCGCACAGAGCCGGCATTGTGTGCGTGGCCGGAGAAAACCTAATCAACCCTAGCTGTGCTCAGCCGAGGTAAAAGCTACAGCCAGGTCGAGGTTAAACCGAACTTGATTTGATTCGATGTGATGTGGAATTTCCGAATGGTATTGTCGCGAGACGGGGTTGTGGCACGCTCCCAGAGATCCGATCGACTATCTCGGGGAAGGCTGCGCCATGCTCCCAACGGTTCCAAATGCGAACCTCGCTGCAACCCAGTTGTTAGAATGGCCGAGCGGATTGGCCCTCGTGATGGCAATAGTCAACTTTGTACCGTGGACGTGCACAAAATCGAAGGATGAAGATAGTCCAATTACAAAACATGAACTACTTTATAATACTCGTATAATTTGGAGGAGGAGATTGGGAGCATACTCTGTGCAGAGCGTTGGTGCTGCTTTAGCAGTCTCCTTGGCTTTGGGCACAATCCTTGAAGGGTCGCCACTCCGACACAGGATACCAGCGTGCTGGCACTCATTTTGCCGACCTCGGAAGGATGACAAGCCGAATTAACCCCACCTGGTATTAATTCAACAGCTGAGCAGGATTTGAACTCAGGACCCAAGGATCCAAAGCCCACCACCCGAACCATGAAGCCAACACCAGGCATTCTCGTATAATATAGTTTAGAAATGCGACATACAATCCCCGTAATGAATGGTACCCAGTTTAGTAGCCAATTCAAACACAAATATAATTAATACACGCTCGGGTCTCTTAGATAGCAATTACTTCATAATAATGCAGGTTATTTTTGAACGAAGCACTGCAGAATAATATAATCATTTCGTACAAATCGCCCCAAGTCGAAGAAATAATTACGTGCGACGTGAACTTCTTTTCTCGAGATTATGACCACAGTACCCAGGATGCAGATGTGTTCTGAATGTCAGATCGAGAGAGGTCGAGGGGACGGGTGAACTTTCGCTCTCACTTTCTCCAGCGAGACCAGTCACAGGCGCCCAGAAGGACAGGCCGGCCTCTGGCACGGCAGCAGGTCCTTAACGAGGAGTCCACTCTCGATGGCAACCTCATGTGGACATTGATCCGGCTCCACTCGCTAAGGCCCCGACTCCCCCATCCCTTCGAGCTGCTGCAGCGAGTCTCTGAAACATCCGCTGACCTCATTCTCTATCTGTCGTCTTTCTCCTTCGAGCATCTCGTCTTCCGCTTACCCCTGCTCTCTTATTCCCTCTCTGCATCTCTCTGCCTGTGTATTGGCATGAACTTGAATATCACATTCGCTCTCTCAAGTCAGTTTTACCGGCGACAGCCAATCCGAGGTCGAGCCGATCTTCAAGGGTGTGGTTCTTTGTACTTATTTTTCAGCTTTTAACAACTTGTTACCATATCCTAATCAAGAGCTGCAGCCATTTGAACTCTGTGGGAATGGGAACGAGGTTGAGCTTCCGCCTGCCCTCAGGGTGATAGTTGCAGTTATTGTTTTTTTTGGAGTTTTTTCCTCTTAAAGATCAAAGCTCATGGAGAAGCAAGGTAACGGAGCATATAAACTGACAATAGGGGAGTGGGGCAACTCTTCGACACAATAAGCAAGGGAAGGAAAAGAGGAGAAAGAGGGAAGGAAACGGGAATGGTTAGGAAAGCTTCATGGGGGTAAAATAAAGATTGCACCACCTGATTGAAGCCCTGGATGGAAGCATATAAACTGACAATAGGGGAGTGGGGCAACTCTTCGACACAATAAGCAAGGGAAGGAAAAGAGGAGAAAGAGGGAAGGAAACGGGAATGGTTAGGAAAGCTTCATGGGGGTAAAATAAAGATTGCACCACCTGATTGAAGCCCTGGATGGAAGAGTGGGATAGCGCAGCCTCAGGAAGGCGGTTCCACGTGAGCAAGAAGTGAAAAATAAAATAATTGAGGCATGCAGTCAGCCTGAATTTCAGGAAGTTTAACGACGACGATGTTATTGGAAGAACGTGTACATCCTGGAGTTGCTGGGGAGGGTCAGAGGACTGAAAGAGCAGAGGCAGCGATATCGGAGAATAGACGGTGTAAAACAGAGAGACCACCAACCTGCCCGTGGTATTAGAGTGGAAGACCTTGTTCTTCAGCCTCATCGCAGGAGATTCCAATTCTTCTTCCACAATGAAACTTCGCTTGATATTTTGCACTTAAATTGCTTTATCAGCAATAACAATGGTGTCCGTGAACTTAAGTCGGTCCTTTGCAATGAAACGTCATTGGTATGGCCAAATAGAAGTTATGAGATGTGGAGGCCAATGGCACAAGATGCAAACTTAATGAAGAAAAAAACAATTAAATAATTCATGCTAAACTGTGACAACAATGACAAGACCCGTATAATCTTATGTTTAACCCTGGAAGGTCTCCACAAACATAAATTATTTTAATGGATGACTTTCCGGATCGTTACAAGTGGAATGATTGAAGCATCTCTACAATACGATACCCTCCCTGTTCTGGGTGCAGAATTGAAACTGCGGCTTGGTTACAGGTGTGTTGGCATGTTAGTGTGTTTTTTTTTTATACCTGCCAACAGCAAGTTGTGATGGACAAAAGTACCCTCAAACTTGGGTTTTATTAAAAGCTGGGTGTCTTCAAGCTTCATGGGGGGATCACGAGAGCATGCACTACTGTTGCAAAACGTCTGCCAATTAAAACTTTAAAATATTGAATAAACAATGCGAGGAATGCAAGATTGACAAAAGGACCCTGGAAGGGGCACTATCCATCCGTCCATTGGGACCATACTCTGTGCAGGGCGTTGGTGCTGCCGAAGCAGTCTCCTTGGCTATTGGACACAATCCTGGACGGGTCGCCACTCCGACACAGGATACCAGCATGCCGGCACTTATTTTGCCGACCTTGGAAGGATGACAGGCAGAGTCAACCCCACCTGGTATTAATTCAACAGCCAATGGGGATTTGAACTGGGGATCCTAGGATCCCAAGCCCACCATCCTAACCATTAAACGAACACCAGGTGTGAAGGGATGTTATGAATAAACAAAATATTTTTAGAAAATTTGTTCAAACTTTCCCAGGTATTCATACCAGCCCAAATTGATGGTATGATAACAAATAACTTAAACATACATAGGGTAACCTGCAAACTCAGATATAAAGGAGGGGGGGTTATTGGGGGAGGGGTACTGAGACCTCATTACCTCTGCCACCGAAGGTGGACGGAGGATATGTTTTCACCGCTGTTTGACTGTTTGTTTGTTCGCAGGATAACTTAACAAAAATTATCGACGGATTCAGATGAAATTTGGAGAAAAGGTTGGGTGTGCGACAATGAGGAATTGCTTCGATTTTGGTGAAGTTCCGAATCCGGATCTGGATATGATAATTTTTTTTTTTTTTTACTGGAATAGGACATGAGAATTTTTTTTGAAATTTTAAGCGATTCTTTGCCGTTGAGAGATAGGGCCAAAACCAATATATAGCAAGATATCTCAAAATGTTGTGGATGGATTATGACAAAACTAGGTGGATGAGTTGGTTTGGGGATAAGAACAAGCAGATTAGATTTTGGTTCAGGTCCGGATCCAGATCCGTCCCATCAGTGGGATACAAAACGTAAACTGTTCAGCCTGGTGGAGGTTTGCGCTCTACTGAGTGCCCATTCTAGTTCTTCAAGCATTTTGTCTCGGTCTTACTACACAAAATGTTTCCAAAGTTATACATTTTAAATCTGACCTGTTAATGACAAACGCTTTTGATAGTTAATACCAATAACCTGAACTAATAAACAAAAAAAAACAAGCTGGTAGCTACGTCATGTCGCATGCTTGAAGGAGGTGTTTGAAAGAGAAGTGAGAAAAAACAAACGTGAAACTAATTTATTATTTAACAAGCTCAAATGAGTTAAGATCCTCGTCCTCTTAACGATGACGCCATAAAAACGAATATGACATCATTGTGATGTATCAGGTTTGCGAAAAATTATCTGTGCTAATGCCTGGCTTGATTCCCACAAACAAAATTCAAACAGCTTGCCTAGTTTCGGAGATAATGGTATAGGCGATTTCCATTAGCGGCGATATTATGACGTCAACATTTTTTTCTCGGAAGAATTTCCAAAATCGGAGATGGTTACTGCCTGCGCGTGGGCTTTCTGCATATACATGGCAAGTTTCACGAAGATCCGATGAAAACTCTGGGTTGTGAAACTAAAAATGTCAAAAAATAGGAATGACGTCATAAAAATTGATATGACGTCATAGTGATGTATCATATGTGCGGTAATTCATCTCTGCTAATGCCCTGTTCGATTCCCACAAACAGAATTCAAAAAACTTGCCTTGTTTCGGAGATAATTTTTTAGGCGATTTCCATTAGCGGAGATATTTTGACGTCATAACTTTTTTTCTTGGAGGAATTTTCAAAATCGAAGATGGTTACTGTCTGCGCAGGGTATTTTTACACATATATATGCCAAGTTTCAGGAAGTTTCGATGAAAACTGTAGGATGTGAAATAAAAAGAGAAGAAGAAGAAGAAGTAGAAGAAGGAGAATAAGAATAAGAATAAGAATAAGAATAAGAATAAGAAGAAGATGAGTAAGATTGAGAGATTCTCCACCAGGATCGAAAAAAACTAAAGAGCAGCGTCCGTCCGTGTGTGTGTGTGTGTGTGTGTGTGTGTGTGTGTGTGTGTGTGTGTGTGTGTGTGTGTGTGTGTGTGTGTGTGTGTGTGTGTGTGTGTGTGTGTGTGTGTGTGTGTGTGTGTGCGTCCTTCCATCATGCTTTATTCCAAAGGGTTCCTGCTGTAGTAGAACAATAAAAATAGAACTGTGAGAAAGATAATCATCGATTCATTTGCTCGAGAGGCTAATAATTCATACTAGCCGAAACCCCGTCAGAGACGGATTCCGTTCATTCAACCACCCTCACCAGCTCACCCACACTCGAGGGACATGGACTGGACAGGGCGTGCTTGCCCCCGCCTACTCATTCCCTGCCCCTGCCCCATTCCCCCCGCCTTCAATTTGCTTACCCCTGCCCAAAAATTTAATTACCCCGGCCCCGCCCCCGCTCTTCACTCCCTGCCCCCCGCCTCTTCACTCCCTGCCCCCCGCCTCTTCACTCCCTGCCCCCGCCTCTTCACTCCCTGCCCCCGCCTCTTCACTCCCTGCCCCCGTCTCTTCACCCCCCGCCTCTTCATCCCCCGCCCCCGTCTCTTCACCCCCCCGCCCCGTCTCTTCACCCCCCGCCTCTTCACTCCCTGCCCCTGTCTCTTCATCCCCCGCCCCCGCCTCTTCACTCCTCGCCCCCGTCTCAACGAAAAGTGTTTATTCTGCTTCAGAGTTGAAAGTTGATTATTGCCACTTTGTGCGATGCACTCTTACAGGTACGAAGTTTCTTTCAGTCCAGGTCACAGTACTGAGAAAAACGTGACGCGACCGCGAGGAGGAGCACAAAATTGGTCCTTCAGTATTAATATATGGAAACTTAGAACACAAATTGTGGAACGTGTCTGTTTAACCATATAAATGCCTGTTTTGAAAACAAAACCCATCTTTATTAACTTAAAAAGAAGAAGCGGGACCCGGAGCTTTGTGTGGCGATTCCAACAGTACGACAGCAGGAACCATTTAGAACAAACCGTGAAGTACACTGCAGGAGCACACCAAATTATATGTATTGTAGTAATACCTCTCAAAGCAATAAAAAATATATATATAACAACATATGGAAGGATCACACAAACAACAACCACCAGAGCCACAACAGCAGCAACAACAACAACAACAACAACAACAACAACAACAACAACAACAACTTACTGCTGTTAGAAAAGATCCTTTTTCTCGAGTTTCACTTCATTTTCCATCTTCATTGAGACTCACAGACATGGAATACGTTTGTGAAGTGCAACATGCAGTCTTCTGACTAAACGTGCCAGCGAAGCGACCAGTAGGCGTGACTCGTATCGTTGAAATGAGGCAAACAAGTGAGTATAACAATTCTATGCGATTCTTCTGCAAGTGTCCACGGAACAAGACCTCTTAAAAAGCCCAATGTTCAAGTGAAGCGCCCTAACGTGCTGAATGCTGACGGCGTGTCCAAGTGAAACTCAATATAGCTTACTCTAATAGAAGCCCGCGCTGCTGGAAATCTGTTGCTTTAACCTGGAAATGACTTCGCAGAGGCTTAATGGCCTGCTGCGCACACTCCACTCGCACACTCCACCCGGGATCTTATGGAAGACACCAAAAGGACCACATCTGTTCCGTTCCTCAATGCACAGAAAAGCCCAAAAGATTCATTAGCGAGGCCTTTTCAAATCAGTGACTTAATTAGGAGAAAATAAGATTCGTTTTGGTCGATTCAAAGTTAAAGTATTTGGTAATCGCTTTCAGTGAAAATAAGTTTCACAAGGACGACACTTTCCTGATGTAATAATTATTTAACATTGTGACACCGACATTGCGTTAACATGTCCGACAGTCACGGTTATCTTTTGTACGAACGATCATACGTTATTTGACCGATACACGCAGAATCGCCGGTTCATAATGGCCTTGGATCTGAGAACAAGTTTAGTCGGCAGGAATTGTAGACCAAGCAATTCACAATGCTGCCCATCTGCTTCCATGCTGAGAATTGTCTTGGGGATTCATCGTTGACCCTTTACTGTGAACACTCCTTCGAACCCCTCCATTCTCGTTCCACCCCCCACCCACTTTACCCCTCAAAACTACACATCTACTTCAAGTCTTGTTACTATGACATCATGCAATACCAACTCATGCTTGTGATATAATTATTTATAACTCTTCTGATTTTTAAAGTCTTTCATTGGTTGGATATGTTTATATATGGAAATGTAAGGAATATTACCGATACACATACATACACACAAAGTAAGGCACCCACGACAAGTCGTGAAGATTGTTGAAAATGGGCGTGTTAACATCCACATCATCAGGAGGTATATGTTTTATAGCCTTAAGTATACGTCATTGTCATACCCTCCAGATCCCCCAATAAATCACCGAATCCTCTCTGTTTTGCTCACGTCATGTCCAAGTCCAGAAGGGTGGCTTTATGTCAACTACTTCATGTCGTGTTGCAGCGCGTTAAAACTCGACTCAGCCGTCAGGGTTTCTCAATACAAGTGTAATAATGACAGGTTTACGATGGTTTGTGAGACTTTACAATAGTTTATTTAATCGACTTTCATCACATTGCAAATTCTCGACATTGGTCCGCCTCGATGATCTGACTCCGCATGAACCGATTTCTGTCGACTTGCTCCGTTTTACCAACGCATTATGACAGCAATTGGGTGTCACCGAATTAGAGAACCATTTACGCCAGTGACCGTGTGACTCAGGATCACATGATCATGTGACTAGCACTGATTTCCAAATGCTGGACATGACAGGTCTGAGGAAGATGAAATTTCTGTGATAATGTGTGACACGAAAAGTGGCTCTTGAGAAAAATGGGCAAAAATGATTATATGCATGTGTGTGTATATATATATATATATATATATATATATATATTGTAAAGGTTGTGGAAATTCACAAAACACCATTCAGGTTCCCCAGAGATCAGTGATTTCGATAAGTACGTGTTTTAGGTTAGAATCCCCACCGATGTGTAAAGGGATTTGTTCGTGTGCTGGGCTGTGAATCTTTGAGGTAGTGTTATTCTTTACTATCTTTTATTTTAACAACATGTACAAAAACCCGATCATCCCCGAACAATAGGAACGCGATCATCTTCAAACAAACATCATAAAACCATCACCTCCTCCTCAACAGCTGCAAAATGCCGTTGGTTGCGAACCAGCGGCACAACAGTGAAGCCACATCACACCGTCCGTGCGCAAACAGCCGCAAAGCGGCTGATTAAATTTGGTTCAACAAAACGATTCCATTATTTCTTTTTTATCAGCAATTGTATATTTGTTCTATGCTTTAATTTCAGAGTACATTGAAACATTGAACTGCTTAAATTTCAGTAAAAAAATGGAAAAATGGGGGTGTTCAAAAATGTGTGTGTGTGTGTGTGTGTGTGTGTGTGTGTGTGTGTGTGTGTGTGTGTGTGTGTGTGTGTATCACACCTTTTTGCTGTTATGGTGAGCATTGTCGCGGATTATGTCTCACACGGTAAAACCGCATCATCCGCAATGAACAATCGTCCATATGCCACCTCGACAATTGTTCCCGCTAATGCAAACCATTCAACCACAAGACACCTGATGTGATCGGCGGGTAAATTAAAACATGTGTAGTGTGATGAGCACTCCCCGATCTCCATTGGACATAATCCTACACCAAAGCATCACCTCCAACATAGAGGCCTCGGCCCGTCAACTCTGTCAAACAGACAAACATTACATGGTCAACATCAGTTAAACATCAAACGGAGCCGCCTATCCGGAATTTGGGCTTATTTGACCTCATTAGGACAGCATACCGATAAATATCGAACCAATGATGACCACATTCGTCGTTTATCCATCAGACGCACCTCCTGACTGTTATGGTGAGCATCACCGCAGATGTCTCACAGGGAAAAACTGCATAATCCGCACAGAACAACCATCTGTCTGCCACCCAGACGGTTGTTCCTGCTGATGCAAACCATTCAACCAAAAGGTGGATAGGCAGCTCCATTTGATGTTTAACTGATGTTGACCATGTAACCTTTGTCTGTTTGACAGTCACCGGGCTGAGGCCTCCGGTTTGGAGGTGATGCTTTGGTGTTGGACTTTATGTCCATTGTTCACGCTCCACATTTTATATATACTAGTACGTGCCCATACATGCGTGCCCGTACGTGCGTGGCCGTACGTGCAAAAAAAATATTATATTAATTAAAAAAAAAAACTTTCAAACCGCGTGCCAGAAACAACCAGACAGGCTGTCCCTTCGCTCTCGCGTGCCCGTACGTACGTGCCCGTACGTGCATGGCCGTACGTGCATGGCTGTACATGCAACCCCCCCCCAAAAAAAAACACTTTCAAACAACCACACAGGCCGTTCCTTCGCTCTCGTAAACGACGACTGGATTGGGGCATTGTGTTTATCTATAAATGCGCATAAGAAATCAATAAATTATTAGAATACAGTAAGTCATCACTATCCGGAAGTGGTGCGTGCCCGTATGGAATGTTCACATGCATTCCAGAAATTATCGCTTGCATTGAAGTAACAACTGTTGTGATACTTCCACACACAGATTTAATTAAAATCCAAATTAAAATCAAGTTTACCTCCCTGTCTTTGCTTGCCATGACATTTCGCTGCCATTGACCATTGCCACTCCTACGCCACGGCAACGAAATGGCGCCCTTTCCCCATCGGCCATGCCTACGCAGCAACGTGTGTTGTCATTGGTTTGGTAAATAAATGGCCGCAGCCGCATCTATTATATACCTGGTAAAATATATATATATATATATATATATATATATATATATATATATATATATATATATATATATATATATATATACATATATATACATACACACACACACACACACACACACACACACACACACACACACACACACACACACACACACACACACACACACACACCCAATCCACACACACAAACACACACACACACACACACACACACACACACACACACACACACACACACACACACACACAAGTCGGTGGGCGACATGGCTGCTCGCTCTGGATGGAAAGCTGGCCGACGCGACGAGCCGATATTTATGTACATGCTATCAATCAATTTAGTACAATAAATATGATTATCACAGCCCTCTTAGTTTGCGCCCAGAAACCCGCCTTGTGAAATTTCAGGCATGTTTCCAAAGAGACTCTAACAAATGGCAGCCCTGGTAATTCCATTTATCTATTCGCTAAAGATTTTATTTTTTGAAATGATGCTGTAAGACATTTTCCTTGGACACAAAAAACCAGGTCCCTCGGAGGTCCAGTTTCGGAGGTGTTTTTTTTGTACAGTCCACAATGAATATAGGATGTACGATAAAGTATTTTAGCTGGAACGATAAAGAACCAAGGACCAGATGGTGGAAGCTGAAGGAGGAAGACTGTTGCGTGAAATTTAGGGAGGAGGTGAGACAGGCGTTGGATGGTGGTAAAGATGGGTGGGATGATTGTCAAGGACAGCAGAAGTTGTGAGGGAGATAGCTAGGAAGGTACTTGGTGTGACATCTGGACAGAGGAAGGAAGATAAGGAGACTTGGTGGTGGAATGAGGAAGTACAGAAAAGTATAAGGAAGAAGGGGTTGGCGAAAAAGAAGTGGGATAGTCAGAGAGATGAAGAAAGTCGGCAGGAGTACAAGGAGTGGTGTCGAAAAGCAAAAAGAGAGGTGGCAAAGGCCAAGGAAAAGGCATATGACGAGCTGTATGAGAAGTTGGATACAAAAGAAGGGGAAAAGGATTTATACCGATTGGCAAGACAGAGGGACCGAGCTGGGAAGGATGTGCTGCAGGTTCGGGTGATAAAGGAC
>NC_140976.1:58527241-58684741 GCF_056783735.1 Eptatretus burgeri | reverse complement strand
AGGGATAGAATTCATCTGTGGAATGTCATAAGACGTGTTACTGTACTCACACATCTAAACAGAATGTGGCTAAGTATATAGCCAAGAAAAGGAAAGAAGACTTTTCAACAACAGAGAGTGAACCAGAGACGAGCAGAGTAAGAAAGTCTCGACTTCCAACGTTTCAATTAAAAAAAACATTGTTTGATCTGTGGTGACGACTGTCTTTCTAAAGACCCCAAACACCCTGACAGGTGGGAGCATATAATCCAGTGCGAGATCAGTGATCGCCCTGGCCTTACACCTTTCAAAGATGTACTTTTTGATTTATGTGAGCAGATAAATGATGATTGGGGTAGAAAGGTTGAAATCCACATCAAAGGTGTTCTTACAGATTTACCTGCCGCAGACGCGCAATACCATAAGAAGTGTTATGATGCATTCATGGTTATTCCTAAGTATACCAATTTGTCATTGAACTCTGATGTAATCGATGATGATGCTCTGAATTCGGTAATTAATGACATGTAAGCTAACCAACAACTCCGTACATGGACAGCTATTGAATTACATGATATGTACTGTAGTTTAGGTGGATTGTTATCTCGCAGTCAGATGTTCCAAAATCTCACAAACTATTTAAGTAATGACATTGTCGTTATACGTATGGAGGGTTGTGCCTCAGTTGTAGGGGTTAGGCATCTTGTGGGTAAATCCTTGAAGCTGGTCGAGGTCGATTCAGTTGACGAAGATAGTGTGGACGTTGTGGTAAGGCAGGTCAAAGGTGAGGCAAGAGCTGTAGAGTACAATGACACAAACTATGATCTCGAAGAATTCACGTACAACAACACACACAAACAAACGAGCACCACACTGCTCAAGATAATTTCAGAATTGATTTCGGGGGAGGGGGGGGGAAGGTGACAAAAAAGTCTCTCAGTCTAACCCAAGCTGTACAAAGTCACATCGCAGGCACGAGAACCCAGACAACGCTGGGGCTGGCAGTGAAGCTTCATCAAAGGTATGGGAGTTCAGAGTTTATCAAGCTCCTCCATGATCACGGTTTCATAGTGTCCTATGACGAGATCATACGTTTCTGCAAATCAGCTGCAAAATTTGCGGGTGAAAAGAGCAGTGCGCTACATCAGACCATGGGCTTGGAACGGAGGGTGGGGCCAATCTTTGGGTGGTTCGACAATTTTGACCTCCTGGTTTCAACTCCCGATGGACGCCGAGAGACCCACGTCATGGCTCACGAGTTCCAGCAGAATCATAGAGCTGGGTAATGCTCGACCTGCAGTTATTAACCTTGTGATCCCACGCCTGCGCAAGACAGCAGCTGCAAATAATTTACATTCAGGCAAAATATATACATATGAAAACTTTTAAAATGTCTTTATCGTAATCATTGACCATGAAAACATAGGTCTAGACACCATGTTTGTGACATTACCATGCATAGTTGCAAAGATATTGCAGAAAATAGGTTTTGGGGTAATGGCGGCAATTACTTTACATACAGACAAAATAAATACATGTAATAACTTTTTGCATGCCTTTATCGGAATCCTTGACCATGAAAACATAAGTCTAGATAACATTTTTGTGCCATTATCATTCATAGTTGCAAAGATACTGAAGAAAACAGGTTTTTCAATAATGGCGGCAATTAATTTACATGCAGACAAAATAAATACATGTGATAACTTTTTATATGCCTTTATCGCAATCCTTGACCATGAAAACGTAGGTCGAGACAGCATTTTTGTGACATCATCATGCATAGTTGCAAAGATATTGAAGAAAATAGTTTTTTTGGTAATGGTGGCCCGAATTTGCATATTTAAAAAATTGCCCAAAGTTGGTCCGAGGACAACCAAGCTGAATTGCTTCAGGGACCCCATGGGATAGCAAATCCACTTTAAAACTTTGTACTATAGACGACTGCAAGGCCCGCTATTGAAATCATAAGGATGGCAAATGGACTACCACTGAGAGAAGGGGCGATCAATTATATTTCAAAGAGTTATGGACAGGTTATGACAAAACTTGGTGGACGACTTGGTTAGCTGACAAGAACAAGTCAATTAGATTTTGGTTCAGGTCCGGATGTCGATCCGGCCTATCAGCGGGTAACAAAACGTAAACTATTCAGCCTGGCGGAGGTATTCACTCTCGAGTGTCGCTCGAGTTTGTGATACATTCGGCCCAGACAATCGAGGGGCATCTTACACAGAGGCAACGCAATTTTGATGATGACACATGATCTGCAATGATGTTGGAAACTGTAGTAGATCATGTGTCATGATCACCGTCGTGACGCTGACCTGCGTCTGCCATTAAAAACAGTTGAGTCTAGTCATAACACATCGCATCGCGCGAAAAGGTCAACATAAGGACTGCCTAAAGAAATACAATTTTATATTTCAAGCTCCAAATACAAGTTAAATAAACCGCATGCCTTTTTTTTTTAAGACATGGTTTTGAAAAAGATCATGGACGAGCAGCTTAGAATAAACACCATCCAAGTGCCTCAAAAGCCAGATGAGATGAACAAATAATAATGATTAAGAGCAAGGTACCCACAAAAAGAGCAAGGCATTAAAATTTTTTTTAAAAACAACAACCAATAAACCTTAGAACTACAAATAAGGAGCAAAAGGACCAAATGAAACTTAAGAACTAGAGGAATGACGAAAGCACACAACGATTACACGAACGCTCGAGTGCGGATTGCACAACCAAGCCCACTCTTGTGTATAATCCCCTTGTATTTGCCAATTCCAACAGCTGTTTTATCTCCATGCTTGAAATCCCACATAATTCCCTAATCACAGAAGTGTTTCTAACATTTCCTCAATTCCTTACTCTCGTGTACTTTTATGTAACATGAGTTCCCTTTCAAGGAACTTTGACGCAGGAGGAGGGCATTAGGCCCATCAAAGCCTGCGCTATTATTACCAACCTACGGTTGTTTGTCTCTGCTCTATCGTTATAAATGCTGAACATCAAGCAAGGGAGCAGCACAAACCATTCTTAAAGTTTTAGGTATGACTCAGTAAGGGTTTCAAACCGATGACCTCCCAGACTCGGAGGGGATGCTCCAACCGTTACGCCACCGAGTCTGGTTAAACAATTCTTTTTCATATAAACCTCGAACCATCTTCAAAAGTGCATAAATAACTCGATTTCATATATTTACAAGTTTCAGATATTTTTGTCTTTTGTTCTTCTGAAGGATAGTGTCAATATAATGTACATACAACATGGTGGAATATTAACCCTCTCCCTTCCCACTTTCATATTATTCCCTTACTCTTCCCCCCTTCTTTACATCCCTATGTCCTTTACCTTTCATCCCTATTTTACTCCCTCAATTCAACTCGTACACTGCTGCTCCAAATGTAGTAACGATAATGACACAAATATTGCTCTACCTCTTCGCTTCTCTTATCCACATCCAGACGGGCTCCACTTCTACCTCCGTGGGCTCCACTTCCACCTCCCTGGGCTCCACCTACACCTCCATGGTGGAGCCATTGTTTAGGTACAACTGCACTTTTGGGACTGTTAAAAATCCAATATACTGGATGTGCAAAATAGAAAACATGGATGTGGTGAACTTTGCAACTCTCCAGAGTGGGGAGACAATGTGTATATTTTTTTCACCCAACACCTAAAATGGAAGACAGAGTCCTATTCCAATTTAGATTCCCATGCAGCATTCTTTACATGTGATTCCGTTGTTAAGAAACGAGAAAATACTCGTCGTAGCTGGTGAAAGAAGCCAAGGACATTGACATTGATATTACACTGTGCCTGGTATCTGCAAAGCTGTGCAGAGCAAGCTTCGTGAAGTGGCACGAGATCAATGCATCGCTACCTTGCGAGAGCGGACCTGCCATACAAGACCAATGCAGAACCGGAAAGAAGAGAGCAGAGGGGAGAAGGAGGACAAGTAGGTAACGCAGGATGGAGAGCCCAGGAGCAGCACGGGTGGCAAGCAAGAGTTGCCCAGATAGAGATGTCACAAAATAATATCGAGTCGATCATAAACAAATGATAAACCGAGACCGTCAGTTATAATTTCGAGGTTTCATGGGGTCTAGACTACTTCAGGAATCTCTTTTCAGTTTTGCCATGACTTTTGTAGGGTGGTTGATGGTGCCCCCAAAATCTTCGAAGATGTGGGTTATCGAATGTTCTCCACAAAAGAAGAAAAAAAAAAAGTGCGGATGGTACAATCGCCAAAGAGACGGGCTGAAAGAGACAGTTATAGCCAAATATTTAACGAATTGCACGTGGGAGAGCCGAAAGATTTCAGAAACTACAAGCTCATGTCTCCCGAAATGTTTGATTACTTTGTAAGAAAAGTGAGACCCCCGCATCGAGAAATTTGATACACATTTGAGAGATTCGATTACACCTGCAGTGAGAGGACAAGCACACATCTTGGGGATATTTTTGCAGATGCCCTGCTCGACACCTAATGGCTCTCCGCTGCAAACTTACCGATTTGACAGACGACAAGGAAAACTCAATCTAACTATCTCAGTCACAAATATCATTCAAAATAAAATAAAAAGGTATTATAAACACACATGAAGAATTCATAACTATCGGTTGGAGCTGACATTTTCAGTTTGTCGGTTGGACCTTTTGGCCAAACAAATTTGCATCGAGTCTACATTTCAGACGTTGCTAAGCTTCCCTCTCATGTTATTTTAAATACCAGGTAACTTACATAATTAATATCCCAGCTGAAGGAGGGGTGTGCTCCATGATGCATGCCCCCCTCCTTTTTGATATTGCACCAGAAAGGAAATTTAAGTCAGATTATAACGAACCAGGAATCAAACCCATAAAGAGAATGCAGAACTAGAATGGCACTCGGTAGAGGGCATCCCTCAGCCAGGCTGAACAGCTTACATCTTGCAGCGCACTGATCGGCCGGATCTGCACCCGGACATTAAACAACATCGAATCAGCTATTCTTGTAACACAGCCAACTCATTCACCAAGTTTCATCATAACCTGTCGAAAACGTTTTGAGATATTGTGCTATATGTCGTTTTTGGCCCTATCTCTCAATTATGAATAATCAATTTTAAAATGAGACAAGTCTGGAGACGGCGATGGTTCATGAGCAATGTACACGGTTCGCCTTTTTTACTTTTTGACCTTCGAGGGGACGCCACGGGAAAACTGGCGGGAATCGGGAAAAACATAAATGATGAAAGTTGTAGTACTCGAAGAGCACTACTTGCATACCAACTTTCATTCGAAACGGTTGAAAACCCTTGGAGCTCGATGCCCAATTTATTGATTTTTTTTGACATTTTCTAAGTTCGTGACCTTGTGACCTTGACCTTGACCTTGGAACGAAAATGAAAAATCGAGCTCCGTGGGGCTATGCAGGTGCCATTGGGCTAACCAAATACCGAAACCCCTGCCAGATTCGACAAACCCCCTCGGAGAAGATGTAACTTGAAATTGACTACCCCCTAAAAACACATGTTTTTTGGGCGTGGCTCCGTCCATAATGGGCGCACCACGCCCATTCTCAGGAAAACACAACTAGATCATGATAAAAACCTCCCACCCAAATTTTATCAGGATCGGATCAAAACCCACGGAACTATGCTCGGGACAGACAGACAGACAGACACACACACCCATAACGAATATAATGGTCACTTATGCTTCAGTCACATTTGGCTCGGTGGCGTTAGGGTCTAAAAAATCTACGGCCACTCGCAATTATAGGGCGGCCGCAGTATTTCCACGGTCACACAATGTAGCAGTCACATATGTTTTTATTTTTCGGGTAGCCGCACGGGGTATTTAGAAATTGTTTAGAGCGAAAACGTGGGGATGCCATACAGTCTTTGATTTGATGTCGCACGGTGACCTTAGGCGTCCTGCGGAGGCCATATAATTTTCAAGGCAGACGCAAGGTAGCCTCAAGGTGTCCGCAAGGCGACCGCAGGGGGGCCCTAAGGCGAACGTGGAAATAGTGCGGCCGCCGTAATTTTTGGGGGGTTGGCAAAATTCATTTTTTATTGATAAGAGCCTGTGGAAAACGCACGAATAACACAAGCCCACCGCATGCCCTACGTACGATCGACGTGGAACACATCTACGTCATGGCTACGGCTTGTCGAATTGCTACGGCCAACCTAGAAATGAAAAAAGTTATAACTCCGCGCTGTAATTCCACAGAGACCCCTACGGCCTGTAAAAGATAGCCATACGGCATAGGGCCACCCTGAGGCCACCGCATGTTTCTGTCAAACCAGGGGGGGTACAGCAGCCGTATCCTCGCCGTAGAGCAAATGTGACTCATGCTTTACTGACTCGTGAACTAAAAAATTCTTATCCGGATCCAGATCTTCAGCAAAAATGAATCAATTAGTCCGTGTCTACCACCCAACTTGTCCACCACGTTTCGTCCGAATCTGTCCACAACTTTTTGAGATATCCTGCTCACAGACAGACAGACAAGCAAATAGAAACAGACAGACAGACGGACAAACAGATCGACAGACAGGGGTGAAAACACATCCCCGTCCACCTTCAGTGGCAGAGGTAACAAGTCTTGCTGGTGAAGGCCAATGAAAAAAACCCAGAAACGGCCTCCTAACTCACATGAGAGCACACTACCATCTCAACTACCATGCCCTATCTGTTCCGCCCGAAAGCAAATGCTCAGACAGACACGAAAACACAATTCATCACATTCGTGCTTCCGATCGTGTGAATAAAAATACGATTATATCAGGTTTTTAAGATCTCCTCGTGAAAGATAAGCAGAAAGTTGAAAGATTTATCTCATGATGACGTGGAGAATACATCACAAAAAGCCATGGGGGGGTCGAGAGATTGGAAACGGAGTGCTCAGCTTAAAGGAATGCAGAGAGTGAAAAAATGGATGGCGAGTGAAAGGGAATGCTTCAAGCAAGAGTTTAGGAGGAGAAAGAACGCAGGTGGCATGACATGAGGACGTGGAACAAAATGCAGGAAACAATAAAGAACTGAAAACAGCTAAAGTTACCCAGAGCAGCTGAAGGTGGATAAACCTGGTAGGAAAGGACAAAAACTTTACACATTTTGAAGTGTTACTGTAAATGAAAAGTAAATTTTGCGGTATTCATACATTAGGAGATTGAAAACCTCCTTGGCCAATTAGTCTTCAAGTTTAACCCAAATAATTGTTTGAACGGCTGCACTTCATGCAAACAATAAGCTTTGTTTAATGTGGTGGCCTGCGGGTGAAGGCGAGTCATCCGTCATCCCACGGTGGCTGTGAATTCAAATACAGCTGAAGGCAGTGGGGTTACGGATATTAAAGCTGGTCTCAGGAGATTGCCAGCCCATGATGAATTGTCAGTAAAAACCAAGCTGGCTCATGAATAACCTTCATAAGAGGGCAATCCATCTCCCCTTAGATGGTCTGTTTTCGATATGAAGCCAGTCCATACAGTTGATAACTATTAAGAGCAACCTCAGAAAGGCATGGAAGTGTTACAAAAGAAAATGTCGTGCTGTCCAAATTGCCCAAAAAAAGAAGAAGCATGGTTCAAACAGATGGTGAAAATATTGTCACAATTAGAATGTGCAGTTTAGAAGAGAAGGATTTTAGGATCATTATTTTAATGATGAATTACAGACTGTGCATGTGTGTGTGTATATATATATATATGTTTCTGGCTGCAAACCTCCTGACAGGAGACCAGCAGGGCAGAGACAACGTGCTCGCGTGGCAGGTGACACTTGTTGCTGGCAGGTCGTGCAGCAAGTGCTGTGATGGGATTCGATTTGTACCCTGCTGCCTCGTCAAGTATGAGAGGGTGTAGGGCAGCCTGGAATCATGGCGAAACACAATCCTTATCCCTGTATCATAAGAGGCGACCAGGGTTGCGTCAGGAAGGGCATCCGGCATAAAACCTGTGCCAAATCACTATGCGGATCATAATGGATGATCCGCTGTGGCGACCCCCAACGGGAGCAGCCGAAAGAAGAACAACACAACATATATATATATATATATATATATATATATATATATATATATATATATATATATATATATATATATATATATATATATATATATATGTAGGGTGTCCCAAAAAATATACAACTTTTAAAATGCTTCGTTTGATCCAAAAAAGCAGTAATTTTGTCACTAATGCTTCATTTCTTGTTGCAGAGACCCTGAAGTTTATTTTGATACCAAGCAAGCGCCAGAAAAATGCCAAGACTGACCGTACAACAACGGATGAAAATTGTTGAACTTTGGCACCAGACGAAAAGCGTCATACAGGTGCAACGTCTTTACTCGAGACATTTCGGAATCCACTTGCGCTATGCACCAAACTTTCGGACAATAAAATGCACCATCGCAAAGTTTACAAATGTGGGAACCATGTGGGACCTTCACAAGGGTCACAGTGGTCGGAAGAGGACAGGTCGTAGTGAAGAAAATGTGGAAATGGTGAGACAGGCGGTCGTTCAGAGTCCAAAAAAATGGATTCGACGACTTTCTGCCGAGACAAACATTCAAAAGAGCACCGTTCAAGGATCCTTCACCAAGACATTCATGCCTTTCCAGACAAAATTCAAACGGAAACGGTGCATACTGATCAACAGAAACGCAAACGACTGGACTTTGCAAATTGGTTCTCAGGAAAGTTGGAGGAAGGTGCAGACTTCCTCAAAAAACTTCAAATGACGGACGAATGCCATGCTCACTTGTTGTGTTGTTCGTCTTTCGGCTGCTCCCATTAGGGGTCTCCACAGTGGATCATCCGTTATGATCCGCATACTGATTTGGCACAGGTTTTACGCCAGATGTCCTTCCTGACGCAACCCTGGTCGCCTCTTGCGACACAGGGATAAGGATTGGGTTTCGCCATGATTCTGGGCTGCCCTACACCCTCTCATAGTGCGGCCCAGCGCAGAGCAGCCGTCCTCAAGCAATCCTCCAACCCAAGCCTCTGAGTAGCAGGGTTATAGGCGCACGCCACTACCCCCGGTATGCCATGCTCACTTGTCTGGGGAGTTAAACAAGCAAAACTTTCGGTACTGGGGAACTGAAAATCCTGGTAATGCATCAACTGAACTGGTGCCTCGATCTGTTCTCAAAGTCACCATGTGGGTGGCGGTTGGTTGGTATGAGATAATTGGTCCATACTTCTTTGAAGATGACCAGGGACGCACTTGCACGGTAAACCAGAGGAACTATCGCGAAATGATTCAGGAATTCTATCTGCCTGAGCTACGTACTCAGGCCGGTAGGAGAAACAACCTGATCCAGATGAGAACCCAGTGGTTCCAGCAGGATGGGGCACCGCCCCATACAGCCAGGTAAACAAGCTGTTTTCTCAACCAACATTTTGAGGGCTGCTATATTTCCCTCTATGAAGACGTTGAGTGGCCACCGTATTCCCCTGACCTTACTCCTCCAGACTTCTTCTTGTGGGGGTATCTCAAGGACAGGATTTATGGAAACCCTAGGCCTCAGACTCTTGATCAGCTGAAGGAAAACATCAACCGAGAAATCTAGAACATTCCTCAGGAAACGTTTCCCAAAGTGATGGAGAAAATGACAACGTGTTTGCAGGCAGTTATCGGACAACGTGGAACCTACGTCGAACATGTGGTCGAAAAGAAAACGACGATTCCATACCAAAATTTAAATTTTGGTGGCAATTTTGACATTGGTACAATAAACTTCAATCTTTCAGCTTTCTATCCAGCCATATTTCTTTTTGAAAAATATACGTTATGACCATCCTCTTTGCAGATGAAAAGTTGTATATTTTTTTGGGACACCCTGTATATATGTATATTAGGTCTTCCATTTGATTTTAATAGACACATATCAACAAATAGGTGTCTATTAATATGTACAATATATATATATATATATATATATATATATATATATATATATATATATATATATATATATATATAGTTGCAAATACAACCCGCCGCTTCACTGGCAGGTGGAATTAATGAGGGGGGCTGAGAGAGGGGAGGGAGAGAGGGTAGGGAGAGAGAGGGAGGGAGAGAGAGGGAGGGAGAGAGGGGAGGGAGAGAGGGGAGGGAGAGAGGGGAAGAGAAGAGAGAGGGAGGGGAGAGAGAGAGGAGATGCTATGAAGGGGGAATAGTGAGGAATGGAGGAAGATCAAGGAAGGGGGGGGGTTTAGAGCTATGTCTCACCAAATGTTGCTATACCATGGGAGGGAGGGATTCGAGGATGAGGTGAGAGAGAGAGAGAGAGAGAGAGAGAGAGAGAGAGAGAGAGAGAGAGAGAGAGAGAGAGAGAGAGAGAGAGAGAGAGAGAGAGAGAGAGAGAGAGAGAGAGAGAGAGAGAGAGAGAGAGAGAGAGAGAGAGATATGAAAAAAAGAAGAGAGAAAGGTGAGGGGTGGTGGTACGGTTAGTAAAGAGAATGATATGTTATGCTTAATGACCGAACACACACAAAAAAACAAACTCATGTCAGAACAGCTGTACACACAACGACACAACAGAGTTTGTAAAGTAACCACTGGCACATCTGCCAAAACTTTGATGTCCCAGTTGGGAAAATGAACCAGAAGTAATCATTCAAAACATGGAAGTTCCTAATGCTCACGTACAACCTAAAGATCCCATCGAGCATGAACATCGAAAACAAAGCGTTGCGACCAGATATCATACTTAGGGACAAAAAAAAAAGAAAGAAGGCGTTGCTGATTGAGGTGTTAATAGCAGCGATTTTGGACTAAACAATGCAGAAATCAAGATAATGACCAAACACTAAGACCTCAAGGATGAAGTGAAAAGATCCTGGAAGCTGAAGAATGCCAAATTTGTACCAGTGATAGCTGGACCTACAGGAATGATGACAAAGAACCTCACAGAGATATTAAACATAGGGGCAGTACCCATGGGCACTCACCGGGTCGTGGCTGGATAAGATACCCAGGCAACCACTGGTAGGCATGGATGACCCACAAAATATATAATGGAGAAGAAAGTAAATACGTATGGATTTATTTTTCATGCCATGAACAAACCTTGGTGCATCACGGGTGATAAAGGTTGTGGTGAAGTTGCATCAAAATTGTGTGTGTGGTTTCAGAAAGGAAAGCGAATAACACATTTTGGGAGGCAACACCCCCCATAGAACCCCTTCGACCCCAATTTTATTTTAACGTCGTGAACAAACTTTGGTACATCACGGGTGATAAAGGTTGTGGTCAAGTTTCATCGGAAATTCGTGTTCTCCTGGATCAAGCATTATGTGGTAGAGGTATGCGCTCTACCGAGTGCCCTTCCAGTTTTCCATATGCGTTTATACATGTTGAAAAAGCCATGACATGCACGTATAATAGTAAATGTTCTTCAGATTGGCTGCATAGATGTCAGTGTTTACCTCATCGCAATGTCAATCGTCCGTACCTTGGAAAAAAAAAAATACGAAATATACTTTCAGTCCTCGAGCGCGTATCTGTTTAATCTCCGCAACAAGTTTGTCTTCCATGTCTGAGTGAAAGGCCCGTCTTCCGCTCCCTACGTTCTTCTAACCTTTCGCACTCTGAACAATTATTTCCTCATTCTTCACCACTCAAATCAAAGTCCGTGTTGAGTCAAAATTTCTTGCACGTCTCGTACTGGTTCTAACAGAGTTGTCTCAAACTTCTTTTCATGAGTGTATGATCGATGAAATTTTTATATGTGATTTTTAATGGAGAAATAAAAGAGGAACACCCGTGTGCGCTCATTTTTCCATATGTGCTTACATTCACACATACGCTTATTATCAAGATTCTACTGCAAAAAAAAGTGTTCCTCCCCTCCACTTCGAAGTTTTCACATTTTGATGCCAATTTGGCTTATTTCATGATTCTTTCGAATCAAACTTAAAATGCAGAATCTTCACAAACTACTCCAAAGTGATAAAGCCAAAAAAATGCAGACAAAATGTGAATCAGTTCGGTTAACAGAGAAAAACAGACGATTCTCGGTTCCATAAGTATTCAAACCCTTTGCCCAAATAACCATAAATCACTTCAGGAGCAAATTATCTGTTTGAGAGGTTACAAAATAAGTGTAATACGTTTCACCTGTACGTCATCAGAAGTTTAACTTAACAATTAAGCTTCTACACTTATCGAAGGACTTCGAAGGTATAACTCACTTGGTCAACCAACAAGGCAAACATGAAGACCAAGGAGCTTTCCAAAGAAGTCGGACATAAAGTGGTGGAGAAGCACCGTTCAGGAGAGGGTTATAAGAAGATTTCAAAGTCACTCATTAACCCTTTGAGTCCGGTGAAATCCGTCGTAAAGAAGTGGAAGACGTATCATACCACCCAGACTCTACCCAGATCACGACGCCCATCCAAATTCAGCAGCCGGGCAAGCAGGAAACTGGTTCGGGATGTCACTGTAAATCCAGCAATGACTGAAAGCTTTGCAAGCTCTATGTCCAAGATGGGGACCCAAAAGACCCCAAGGAATCAAAAGACCCCGAAGACCCAAAATACCCACAAGATCCCAAAGAACCAAAAGTCACCGAGGACCCAAAAGATCCCGAAGACACAAGTCTCCAAGGACACAAAAGACCCGAAAGACCGAAAAGACCACAAAGACTCAAAAGTCCACGAGGACCCAAAAGACCCTGAAGACACAAATGACCCCAGAGTACTAAAAAGACCCCTAAGACCATTCAATCCCCTTGGACCTCTATACCATTTAGACCCCTTACACCATTCAGACAGTTTGATACATACCCTTGACCATTTAGACCACTTGGACCTTTTTATATTACAAATACATTTCAAATAAATATAATATCACCAATATTACAAATAAATTTGTACAAAAGAAATATTTGTATTATGATTGGTGTCAATCATGACAACACAGCAAATCTGTGACATCAATGTCTGCAATGATGTGCGGTGAGGTGAGCACAGTGAGCCAAATCCATGCTCATGCTGCATATAAAACCAAAAAACAAGGGTGGATGGTGAACCCTCGTCGAGGTGAAGTCCTGGTTCGCCCCTGTGAGTATGTCTATTAATTACTTATTATTTGACCTTGACTCCATCGACTAATTGTCTCTATTAATTACAGACTATTGAAACATACCTTTTTGACATGTAGACCTTTAGACCATTTAAAAAACTTTTTATACCCCATGGACCTTTTAAGACCCTTTAAACTTTTACACCATTTTGACCCTTTAGACCGTTAAGACCACAAAGACCAATTAGAACCCTAAGCCCCTCATACCTGCAAGACCGTTTATAACCCCAAGACCCTTTAAGATCCCCACAGACCTTGAAGACCCCTAAGACCCTTAAAACTTTTCAAGAACCTTAAGATCCCAAAGACCCTTTACAACCCTAAAGCCCTTTAAAACCCCAAAGACCCTATGTCTCTCCGAAAGGACGGTCTGGAACCCCCCCCCCCCCCCACTACTTTCTCAACAATCCTCTTGAAGAAGTTCTTTCATTCAAGCTTCTGGGCTTCACTATATGCCATGATCTTTCCTGGGAAAGCCACATTTCAAACTTGGCCCCCACAGCCAGTCGCCAACTGGGCATCCTCCATCATGCAACGTCCTTCCTCGGCCCACCTGAGCTCCTGACCACAAGCAAAGCTTTCGTCCGCAGCCTGATGGAGCACTGTTCTCCCCTATGGCCTGGTTCTCCTGCCTCTTACCTTTCTCAGCTTCAAGCTGTGGAAACCAAGGCATTCAGGATCATTGGTATCTTCCACGATGAGGCTGAGTCTTTGGGTCTCTCAATCTCTTACTGCAGGCAGGTTGGTGGTCTTTCTGTCTTCTACTGTCTCCTCTCTGGCCTCGCCCCCCCCTGCCCTCCTCTCCCACCCCCTGCCCCGTCTGAGATATGTCCCCCTAATATTTCCGCAGGGCGCTCAAGGTCCGCCAGCAACCCACTTCTTTCATTCCTCTTTTTTTTTCGCCTTTGGAATAAACTCCAACACTCTCTTCAATCCCAATATTCCCTTCAGGTCTTCAAAACAGCTGTTCGCCACCATCTCTTATCTTCCCCCATCCTAAACTACAATCTTTTCTACGCCCGTTAATCCACCCAAAACCCACCTCCTTCAAATTCCCCGATTTCCTTCCTGAAAGACCCTGAAGTACCACCTTGTTTACCCTGTGTACTCCACCCCATCCCTCTCCCTTCCACAGATCTCCTCATGTCTCTGTTCCCCACTGTTTTGTCCTTCCCTCTTCCGCACTCTTGTCTCCTGCTCCCCTTGTACGTTCGGTGTGTTCCCTCTCATACGAGCCTTGACAGTGTATCAAAAAAAAAGACCCCAAAGACCTTCAGTACCACCAAGACCCTTTATAACCCTAACATCCTTTAAGACACCGAAGACTCTTTCAACCCCAAAGACCCTTAAGACCCTTTGGACCCCAAGGACCCTGAGACCCCTAAGATACCTACGACCCTTTAAAACACCTGACACCAAAGACCTTTAAGACCCTTTATAGCCCCCTAAGACCCTAAAGACGCTTTGGACCCCAAAAAACCCATGAGACCTTAAGACCCCTAAGACCTTTTAGACCACAAAGAACTGAGAGACCCCACTTATAATCAAATGGGATATTTTTGTGATTTTATTAATGCCAACCCTCGGAATTTTTCAGCATATCAGAATGAAACTCACGCAGCTTATTTGTCCACACGTGTCACATACGTGTATAAAATCTGGTCAAAATTAGTCAAAGGTCAAGGTCAATGCCATGCAAAACATGAAAAACACCAATTAGGCCACAATTAGGAAACGTATCAATCAAATTTGTTTTGCACAACATTCCATAATGTTAAAACACTTGATAGGTCAAAATTTCCAAATTGTTGTTTCCATGGAAACAATTGTTAATTTGGATTTTGTGTCTGTCTGTCTGTGAGCAGGATATCTCAAAAAGTTATGGATGAATTTGGATGAAACTTGGTGGACATATTGGGTTTATTACAAGGAGAAATTGATTCTATTTTGTTGAAGATCCTGAGTCTACAATTTTAAAAGTGATTCTTCATCATTGAGAGATTGCGTCATAAAATATATCTATATATATCATGCTATTTCAAAAAGTTGAGGATGGATTATGACAAAACTTGGTGGACGAGTTGGGTCCATGACAAGAACCAGCCGATGAGATTTTGGTTAAGGTCCGGATCCAGATCCGGCCTATCAGTAGGATACAAAACGTAAACTGTTCCAGATAGCCGAGGTATGCATTTACCGAGTGCCGTTCCAGCTAAAACATGTTCTCATCATTTGTGCGTTGGCTGCACATGGTACGTTTCATTGGAATAATAACCCTGGCATGAGTAAGTCCATGGCTATTGGGGAATTAGTGCCAAACCTCATTAGCAGGTCACATAAAACACGTGATAGGAATATTCAGGCTTCGCTCGGACCAAGTATTAACAAATGAGGAACCTATCGTAGTGCCAGAATCTCAGAGCTCCTGGCTGTTCTGCTCCGCATAGACGAGGACGAACAAGACTGAAACTGGTGGCGGTGGATGTTACCTCTCCCGTGTGGATTGGCATGTAAAGCTCTCACCTAATCAATTACCCCAGGTAGCTCGGATATTAATAAAATATTTTACATGATAATGACGATTCTTATTAAAAGATTTTATATTAAATTTTTTTCATCAAATATTACAATGAAACAATGAAAAAGCTGTTTTATTCAGAACCTGGACACCTGGGGTAATTGATTAGGTGAGAGCTGATTGGTTATTCCTTCCAATTATGGGTGAGGGACATGATTGGGTCCTGTTTTATATATATATATATATATATATATATATATATATATATATATATATATATATATATATATATATATATATATATATATATATATATTACATTTACAGTGGAAACCCTCATGTGGACGAACCGGGAAAGCGGATCACCTCTCATCCGGGCAACTTTTTCTCCAGTCCCTTCAGAAATTCCTATCTATTTAGTACATTGACTGGTCAGCTAAGGGGACCACCCCTGGTTCGGGCCACGGACCACCATATTACCAGTCCCTTGAAGCAGATTTGAACTCTCAAGCGGACCAGTGTCAATTAGGTGCGGACATTGTTCCCTTTAGTAATCCGAGCATATATAAAGCTCTTTGTCTCTTGGTGAAATGGTGAAACCGGCTTAGGGGACCACCCCTCAAGAGGACCACTTTTGGCCAAGTCCTTTGGTTTGGTCCAAATGAGGAGTTCCACTGTGTATATATATATATATATATACATATATACAATGAATCCGTCGTCATGGCCCTTTTGATGGCCTCCACATCAGGAAATCGGGTCCCCTTGATCACTCCCTTGAGCTTGGGGAATAGGAAAAATCACAAGGGCTCAAGTCTGGCAAATACGCAGGTTGCTCCAGAGTTACGGGGCAAATACGGGGGTTGCTCCAGAGTTATATATATATATATGGTCGTAGTTCATGAACTGGTCATCATTTGCGTTACAGGGTCAAAATATTAAATTTTTCAGTTTTCTCTGTGTTGATAGACATCACCAAGCTACATGCACTTGTGTGAAAAAAATGAGCAAAAACCACTAATTAACGGCGAATATGGTATTTTTAATTATGAACTTTAATGGATATAATGCATTACAAGGAAAACACATTTTCGCATTTATCTCGAATTCACCCTTTCTGAGTAAATTGGATGTGGATCAGTTATCCTTTGGCCGTTTTGGACAATTCAAGTGCCAAATTAATCCTGAGAATCTGCGAGATAAATAGCTATGTAAAGATATTTACTTGATCTCTTTTAGGGGTTTGTACATATTGGTCAGGGTTTGCTGAATAATAACGAGTTGAATAATCAATTTTGCATCATGCAACAGCAAGTCCCAAGTGTTAATCACCTAAAAAATAACAAAATAGATTAGATTAAAGCTTATTGATTGAAATAAATTCAGTTTATTCCAAATTTGACTCGCCACATCCACCGCCTCCGCCTGTTTACTCCACCCCTGACTTGTATCACTTATTTGCCTGTTACACAAAAACTATTGCATATTTTTTATTTCTGTTTTTTCCACATTAAGCTAGACAAAATTATCTTTCTTCTCATACTAAGATATCTAGATATCTGCGGTTTTTCTGTTCTGTAGTCAAAGTGGAAAGTGGATGTTTTGAAAAACATGTAACAACTCCGCCTTTTTAGGGTGACCAGTTCATGAACTACAACCTTATCCCTGTGTCGTAAGAGGCGACCAGGGCTGCGTCAGGAAGGGCATCCGGCGTAAAACCTGTGCCAAATCATTATGCGGATTATAACGGATGATCCGCTGTGGCGACCCCTAACGGGAGCAGCCGACAGAAAAAGAAGATATATATATATATATATATATATATATATATATATATATATATATATATATATATATATATATATATATATATATATATCTATATATATATATATATATATATATATCTCTATATATATATATATATATCTCTATATATATACATACATACAGTGAATATATATCCATATATACGAGGTCCGTCTGAAAAGTAACAGGACTGATCCTGCTGTGTGCTCCACTTACACAATTTGAATGAACGGGTTGCGTCACAGTCTTTCACAACATTACAGCAATATATATATATATATATATATATATATATATATATATATATATATATAGTTACAAATTTGGAATTCAATTGCACACAACATACAGGTTCCCTAAGTCAGCTATGTCGATAAGTGCATGTTCCCGAGATAGCTCACCTTTCATTGTTTAAATGTTCAGAGATCGATTAGATGCACTGCGGATCGATTTTATAGTAAGGAACGAAACAATGGAGACGTCCCTCCCCCTCTTCTGCAAAGAGGAAGAAGAACCCTGCCATCCCATGACGTCAACAACTCCCTCCCACCTGTGGTTGAGCGGGGGGTGGATCACGAGGGCATGAGTCATGCCGGGTGCGGGGGAGGGGGTGCAAAGGATAAAGAGGACATCTTTTCTTCGTTCAAAAAGAGTTTGTTGGAGTCCCGTGGTAGGGCTGAGTTCGTGGGCTGAGTTCATGGGAGTCCCGTGGCAGAGTTTGTGAAGAGTCCCGTGTGCAGAGTTCGTGTGCTGAGTCCTGTGGGAGGAGTAAGCTTTTTTTGCTTCGGAGAGAGCAGTCGTTCAGCAGCCGTCGTGTCCTGCTTGGCTTGCTTGGCTTGAGGCCTTCGGAAGCTTTTTGCATTGGCTGGCTCAGTGAGCTTCGGCTGCTGCTTTGTTTTGGAAGGAACTTGAGCCGGTTGTTCGGCTCGAGCTGCGAGTGGAGGCTTCTTCCTCTTCTTCCTCTTCTTCTTGGTTCGTGGAGCTTTTCGTTCTCCATTTTGTTTCCCGGCTTGGTGCGACGCGTCGGCCTCTTCTTGGAGTTGGTTCCTCGGGGAAGTGACGCATCGACAGGAAGGATTGGCGCCTCATCTCACTGGCACGTGCTGAGAAGCGCGGGAGGATTCGCGGGAGCTCGGGAAGGAACGCGGCTCACGGCGATGTGGATCCAGCTCGTTCTCGCTGGAGCCCGGGTCCGGACAAGTTGAAGACCACACGAGGTGGAAAGGTTCGAATCAAGCTACGAGTTCCAGCTCACCTGTCCTCCGAGCTGGAGCTCGTGATTAAAGGCCTCAGCCACCGCTTCTTATGTGTATGTGTGTGTGTGTGTGTGTGTGTGTGTGTGTGTGTGTGTGTGTGTGTGCGCGCGCGCGCGCGCGTGTATCCGTGGGCCCGTCTAATAAGTAGGAACTGCTTTTAAGTGTAAATGACTGTACATAATAAGTAGACGGTTGTGGTTCTTTTTGTCGTGCTTTTGTTGCTTGTATAATTGCATACGTGTTTTGCCTTATTAAATTGCATACGTGTTTCATTATAATAAATGTCCTTGTGTGAATGTAAACCTGCTCGTTGCATCCATTCCCTCATTGACTGAACATTTCGTGTGTTGGGAGTGAGAAAGCCGATGGTTTGCCGTAATAGGGGGACATTTGGACCGACGGTTCTCGGCGATTATGTCGCTCGGAATCGCGCATGGACAAGCTCGCCTCGGTGGTTTTTCCGTACGAGTTCCGTCGAGGGTGGAATACCCCGGTAGTTGGATCACGTGGGTATTTAGGCACAGTGAAGATTGGCAATCGACCCTACCCCACGTGATCTGCTGATTGGCGTATTTCGGTTCTTGTACAAGGACCCGTCGCTCGGAGTTATCCGGGCAGCGATCTATATTCCGGGCGATCGGTCGGGCCGACTCCACTTGCGGCTCCGTTCAGAGCGGTCGGTTGGTGGCTGACCCCCGGCCCGTAACAATATAAATATATATATATATATATATATATATATATATATATATATATATATATATATATATATATACATATCCATATGATTGGTGATGGTTGACTGCACTCATTGTGTGATTTTTTACAGGTTGTGATTTACACGTTGTCTAGTCTGAGTCGTCGCACTATGAGTCGTGAGCAGAGAGCCAATCTGAAGTTTCTTGCCAAGCTTGGCAAAACACCTTCCGAATACTTCGCAATGCTGCAGCAAGTCTACGGGGAAGAAACGATGTCACATATACGTGCATTTGAATGGCACAAGAGGTTCAGAGGGACGGGAGGAGGTTGAAGACGATCCACAGTCTGGAAGACCTTCAAGAAGCAGAACGGCAGACAACATTTAGCGCGTGAAGCAGATGGTGTGCGCAGATCGTCGACTCACGGTGCGGATGATTGCTGAGGAACTTTCCATCAACAAGGACACTGTCTGGAGCATCATCATTGAAAATCTCGAAATGCACAAGGTGTGCACAAAGATGGTCCCCAAGCTGTTGTCCGAGGACCAGAAATAGCAGAGGCACTGTCTGTCAAGACATTATCGAGCGCCTCGAGGACGATCCAGACCTGCTCGGGAGAGTCATTTCTGGCGATGAATCGTGGATATTCGAATAGGATCCCGAGACCAAACGACAGAGTCGTCAGTGGAAAAGTCCAGCATCACCAAGACCAAAGAAAGCAAGGATGTCAAAGTTGGAGGTCAAGGTGATGCTCATCGCTTTTGACGTCAAGGTCATCGTCCACTTCGAGTTTCTGCCACAGGGTAAAACAGAGAATCAATACGTGTACAAGGAGATCCTACGGCACCTCATGAGATCAGTCTGGGACAAGAGGAGAGATCTGTGGGAGAACAATGCCCGGGTGCTCCACCATGACAACGCCCCTGCTCACAGTGCCCTGAGCATTCGACAGTTTCTGGCGGAGAGGAACGTGCCAACTCTGGAGCAATCCCTGTATTCGCCAGACTTGGCCCCTTGTGATTTTTTCCTCTTCCCCAACCTCAAGGGGGTAATCAAGGGGACCCGATTTCCTGATGTGGAGGCCATCAAAAGGGCCGTGATGACGGAACTCTGGAGGATTCCAGAAGAAGCCTTCTCGGGGTGCATCGAAGTGTGGAAGAAGAGGATGGACAAGTGTGTGAGACTGGAGGGAAACTATTTTCAAGGGGACAAGCTGAGATTTCAATATATTTTTTGGAATAAAATTTCTGTGAAGTCAGTCCCGTTACTTTTTAGACGGACCTCGTTACTTTTTAAAAACTTTTTAGACATATGTATATATATATATATATATATATATATATATATATATATATATATATATATATATATATATATATATATATATATATTAAATGCTGTTGAAGTTGCACGTATGGAACATGCTTGGTGGCCTCAGTGGTGCATATTTCTGTCTGCGCTGTCGGTGATGACTCGCCAACAAGAGATGAAACTGGTCCGGCAGCTGAAGGTGATGTGTGGCATTGCGATTCTCATGTACATGCTACTTGTTAATGTCTGCAGCTGTAGAGGAACTCTGGTAGGGTTTGAAACAGCAAAGGGTTTACCTGTGTAGCTTTTCCTGGTTTTATTTATGCAGTTTTCCTTGATTTGAAGAGCATGGTGGTTAATTTAATAAAATCTAAGCCACCTGGGGTCATTAATGAGGTGACAGCTGATTGGTTTTTCCCTCCAATTCCTTGGGAGAGATGTGATCGGGTTTTGATATATATATATACATACATATATATATATATATATATATATATATATATATACATACATATATATATATATATATATATATATATATATATATATATATATATACATACATATGTATACATACATATATATATATACTTACATATATATATATACATACATATATATATATATATATATATATATATATATATATACATATATATATACATATATATATATATACATACATATATATATACATACATATATATATATATATATACATACATATATATATATATATACATACATATATATATATATACATATATATATATATATACATACATATATATATATATACATACATATATATATATATATATATATATATATACATACATATATATATATATACATACATATATATATATACACATACATACATATATATATACATATATATATATATATACATACATATATATATATACACATACATACATATATATATATATACATACATACATATATATACATACATATATATATATATATATATATATATATACATACATATATATATACATATATATATATATACATACATATATATATATATATATATATATATACATACATATATACATACATATATATATATATATATATACATACATATATACATATATATATATATATATACATACATATATACATACATATATATATATACATACATATATATATATATATATATATATATATATATATATATACATACATATATACATATACATACATATATATATATATATATACATACATACATATATATATATATATATATACATACATATATATATATATATATACATACATATATATATATATATACATACATATATATATATATATATATATATATATATATATATATATATATATATATATATATATATATATATATATACATACACACATGGACATGTACATCTGGATGGATGATCCTATTCATGGTGTCAGGCACACAAGGATGCCAAATCAGCTGGCAAAGGGGCCCAATCCTTGATGGGTCGCCACTCCGGCACAGGATACTCGAGCAGCTCACTTTCCTGGTAAGCTGGCACTCATTTTGCCGACATCGAAAGGATGATTCATTTTGCCGTCATCGGAAGCCGGGTCAATCCGCCTCGTGTTATTTTGACCTGGCTGAGGATGGAACTCAGGGTGCTAACCACCAAGCACAATATATCAAACAAGTCCAAGAATGACCATGATCTGGTATTTAAAATACAAGTTTCAATGGGCATAAAAGTCACACAAGGTGGAATAATCATAAGTAAAGCAAAAGTTCAGGTCAAGAGTACTCATCAAGAGATTACTATTGTAAGAAAATAAACAAATGGGGGGAAAAAGGAAAAGGGTCTATCTCTTGAGAGCCTCTTCGTGCATTTGAGACAAAGTATGATAACTGAAAGGAAATGTTCCAGAAACACGAAAACGGGAAGCATGATCCATGCTCAAGTGATTTCCAGGAAAACCAGCCTTGCGTCCTGTTTATGATCGAACTCATCTTTCCGATGATTGTTGAGGTCGACGAACATGTCCAGTACCCAAGTCGATGGTCAGATATCTATCTTCGTGGATGTAAATTTTACTAGGATTGCACTGCAAATTTGTGGTGCTGGTTGCATCATTATCAAGGCATGGTTATGTCGCTGATGCAATTCCCCATAAATTATGGAAGAAATTTTAAATTCCTGACTGCGCACAAAGGTATTTTGATGGTCTGCAGCATCCTACAAGCGAGTGCTATCAAATGGGACAGCCAACTTGGCATCGTCTCCGAAGGAGCAAACACTGCGATCTAACACCCTGCAGTTTGAAAATGAATTCCGTAACATTGCGAATGAATTGAAAAAAAAAAAGCCACAAAGGAGAACACGAGACAAACATGTACAAACCATAATTACTCTAAATACCCACATGAGCATCAAGGGCTGTCCAGAGAATTATGGAAGAGATTTTTCATCAATTTAGACACCTCACCTCCACCCCCTTCCTTTCCCTGAAGACAACCTGTCTGCCTTAATTGCTTTTGACAGTACACAGCAAAAAAGTAAGTACAGGATGACAAATATTTGATAGGGGTCACATTACACAAGTTGTACCACCCCTGCTTAGAGCTTCTTAACCCTGGTCAAAAACTCCCCCCCCCCCCAAATAACGCTCCGAAACACTGGACCAATCACTTCCCCTCCCCCTCACCGGACCCCTGTGAAGCACTTCCCAACACATCCTGGTCCAACACTGGTCTAATGAAACTCCATGACCCCTGCAGAAAGCTCGTCTAACCCCACTTCATGACCTCTGCATATCACTCACTAACACTGATCCAACCCCACACTCCACAACCCCAGAATAATTCGCCCTAACACTGGTCCAACCCCACTCCAGACCCCTGCATATTGCTAATTAACACTGGTCTAAAGCCACTCCATGACCCCTGTGGAATGCTCCTCAACATTGATCCAATCTACACTTACCTCTCCCCTCCCCCGTCTCTCAAACCACACCCCACGTGCATTACATAATATATGAACATACGGATGGCCCCATAACCCATTCAATCTCTGAGCAGATATTTGCCACCATTCCACCAGCTTAAAGGACACACCATGGAATACCATGGAAGTAAAAAAAACACACCATGGAATATTTACATCCACATAGGTATTCAGATGAAACAGCCGGCTTTACATTCCCTTCAAAGGACGCCAAAGTACCGAAGAGTAGGAAACCTTTATGGATTGTGGATCTCAAACACCTGGCAGAGCTGGAGAGAAAGAAGGGGGCAAAGGGAGGCGTGGGGGGGGGGGGGTACGTGCTGAGTTTGCTGTAAGGTTATCAACATAGATGTTTGTGAAGAAGATTGAAATGTTAATTTATGACATCACCTGTTTGCTTTACCAGCAATCACCGACCCACAAACAATTTGACGTCACGCAAGCGTTTTAACCAGCAGCAAAATTATCCCACGCACATGGCTGCCTACAAAAGATACTGGAAACTTTGCTGAAAATCTTCTCTGATCAAAAGAGATAAAGTGAAAACTCCAACAATTAACAGTTCTCATAGTTTTCAGTTTTTTTTGAAATTTGACTTTTTCATTTGAAGGAACTGCAGCGACATAACCAAATGAAATGCAAGTGCACACCCTGGATTAGAGTTCGGATTAAGGTGAGGTTCACAGTTAGAATTACAGTTATGTGATCCAAGTCAACGAACAAGCCAATTACAGCCACTCCTTTTTTCCAGGCCCACAATCTTCTCATATTTCCAATGCATCAGGCAAGGTCCAACTACATGTTCATTGTTCATAACAAAGGGAATATTGAACGAGAGGTGGAAAAAGCTACGATATTCCACTGAAGATGAGTGTAGACTGAAGATTACACTGAAGATGCGTGTCGATCACAAGAATGACAAGACCCTAACCGAGCATTTAACAATTTACACAGCCCTGCCATCTTCCCCCATAAAACACAGTGTGTGTTTGTCTGTCCCCCTTCATCAGGACCATTTGAGTAGGGATTTAAAGGGCAATTGTTTAACACGACTGTGCGTTCACTGCCGTCTATTTTTAAGGATTAAAAAAAAACAAAAAAAAAAAACTTGAAAAACATTTTCCATAAAAGAGGAATTACGTCCCTTCTATTGGAATTGTAAACGGTGACTTCCAAAATGAGCCTCATGGGCGGTGTACAGAAGCTGTTTTTTTTTTTAATAACAACTAGACGACCCGTGAACCCGTTGATAAAAAAAACATTTCAAAAAAGGAAAAGAAAAAGGATAGCTCCAGCGAACTATACCGCTGAGGTTGTTTGCATTGATCAAATTCTCCCGAAGAGGACTCGACTGAATCGGGAATTGATTTTTTTAATAATTTTTTTTCGTTGCCCGATTTGAACGAAGCTTGATATAATACTGCACACCGCAGGAGAATGGTGAGCAAGGTGGGACGAAAATTTTTGCGCTATCGTGTACCGTTTTGGCTGTATTTTGGGAACATACATACATACAAGATGAGAGTTTTAGTAATATATATAGATAAATAGAACACACAGGGAGGTAAAATTCGCTGCACATGATGTGTAACACACGCTGAGTAAAACCAGTGTTCATTTACATCCGAAGGCTGTCTAATAAAATAAAGAAGATATAAGCACACCTGACGCTAGGCCGAGGCTTCAGACTTTGGCACGCTTATGAGGCTGTACCGTGGAAACGACACATCCCATAAGATTAAGAAAACAAGGTCACATTTGTACATGTAGTGTTTCAAAAATGACGCTTCTTGCGATGAAACATCATGTCTTCGAGTCTCATTGAATATTTTGAATTTAAAAAATAAATAAATAAAAATTCATTTTTGACGGCTTTTACACTCGTGGTGTATAAATTGAAGTATATCTGAGAATGAACCGATCCATGTTAAAGTGGATCTGTGCGTGGACTCACACACTCACTGATACACAAACCGATTCCAATAGCCTCTCCCTTTGAGAATGGCTGAGGCTAAACGTGACATCCAACGAGCCTCGGTGGTGTAATGGTTGGAGAGTCTGCTCGGAGTCTGGGAGGACAGGTGGTTTGAACCCAGACCGAGTCATACCAGAGATTAAATATGGTACGTGCTGCTTTCTTGCTTGGTGCCAAGAATATATAGGATCGAGCATCGACAAACAACCATATGTTGGCAATAATAGCACATGCTGCGATGGGCCAAATGGCCTCTTCCTGTGTTGAAGCAGCTTGTAAGGGAACTCATATATTTATAGATGTCAGGTTATGAGAGTAGCTTTTACACAAAGAAATGTAAACGTGAAGACATTTTCCCATCAAAGCAGCATTTTAACAACACATAGTTTGCAAAATGTAAGGATGGTACAAAAACGAGGAAAAAACTCACAAATGAGTGGAGGTGGGCCGTGAGCCTGGATAACTAGAAAAGGGTTACCGGTAGACCATGTGCACCCTGCAGAAACCTGGGAGGGCCAGAGCCAAGAGAGGGAAGAAGGTGAAAGACCAAAAAGGAGGTTGGAGAATACATCGAGGCCATCGACCTGTCCATGATGTGAAAGTAACAGGTCTAGACAGCTTCGTCATGGAAGATCCCAAAACTTTTGAGGTTTTAAACGAGTCGAGTTGTTATTTCGTTTCGAGTCGAACGAGTCATGACTATACAGATCAATCAGTAGCGAGCAAAATGATTGACGTAACTCAGATGCTTCAGCAGACGTACGAACACAATGAGGTTGTTTATGTTTTTGGCAGCTGCTCCCTTCTCATTGCCACTCAATCTTCACTCTTGAAGTTGTTGCCCGGGACATTACACGCAGGGACAAAGCAAATGCAATCACAATATAAATTATCCCCCCCCTACCCCCACCCCCAATCACTAACCTCCTCCAAACAACCGCAAACTCCTGCTCCAGCGTCAAAGCAATGCCTGTTGCTGGACATGTAAAGAGCAGAGACAGACATCGGCTTGGAATCCAAGTGAGCTTACTGCAACTACCATCCAACATCAACCATTGGTTTTATGCAATCGGTTTTCATTAATATCATCAACATTACTTATTCTATTCTGCTTCCCAGGACCTTTTGATTCCTTTTCGAGAAATCTCTGGAGCAACCGGCTGCGTATGAACTTCTGTGCCTGATGTTGCCGAATGGTCTTTCGTTTTAAAACGCATTCCTTGGGAAACAAATATTGAGAATCTCATTCCAACGAAACATTCACCAGCTATGATTACACAAGGAGAAAAACAAGATGGTGGATTGCATCAGTAATGGTCCCGGGTTTGGAATCTGGCCAGAACCAGTGAGAATGTCTTGCAACTCTTGTCGTGAGAGCCGTGATCTGGTAGCTGTGGTTTTCATAAAAGCGAATCCAGATTTAACCTTGAACTGCGAAAGAATAGACACACAAGAGGGAACTCTGAGAGGTACCATGATCATAATCGGTGAACGCATCATTATTCTTGAAGGAGAGCATATTGAGAGACAGAGAAGGCTTTCCCATTTTGTTTTTCCCCCAGCCGTTTATTCCCTTCTCCTGCTACCCCTGCTTTCTATCACTCGCCGGCTTATACCCCGTAGTTTTGAGAGCCGGCCTCTCCACTCGCACACAAAGGCCATTGTGGCATCGTCAAGGCCCTGACGGCATGCCAGATGTGGCCGGGCGTGCGCGCAAGGTGCAGACAGAAAGGGCGGCGAGGCGGGTTGAAGGGAAAAGAGAGGGCGGTCCGAAGAACAGGAATGATCCGTTGTAACAAAGCTTGAATTCCCTTCACTTTGGGCAAACATTTTTGGGTAAAAGTTGAGCTCACTCTCCGCAGACAGTATTGCAGATTCTCGACATCTTTCCAACTAGCACGTGTATGCTGATAGTCGAAAAGATATAGAATCATGAACTTTAACACGTCCATGGCGAGATACAAAATTATGGGAACAACGGTATTGTGTACACGAGTCAGGGAATTAAAACGACACCAATTTATTATCTCTGTAAGGTTTCCTTTAAACAGTGAAGCTGGTCTCAGCAGTGATAACGACAGCATATCATTTAACATGGCTCAACAGGACATGTATATGTCTGGTGTTGGCTTCATGGATAGGGTGGTGGGCTTCGGATCCGAGGGTCCCGAGTTCAAATCCTGCTTGGATGTTTAATTATTACCAGGTGGGGTTGACTCAGCCTGTCATCCTTCTGAGGTCAGCAAAATGAGTCCCAGCTTGCTGGGATGATCGAGCCATTCGAGCATCCTGTGTCGGAGTGGCGACGCGTCCAGGATTGTGCCCAATAGATCAGGAGACTGCGTAGGCAGCACCGACGCTCTGCACAGATTGTGGTCCCAATGGATTTGGATTTGGAACAGGACATTTGAAGGAATTGAAGAATAGTAATCTCCCATTATCATCCCTGAAAATGTTGCATATTCAGATATTAAACCCTTTCCAGTTTGACAAAACTCCAAGATTATTCCCTTTGGGGAAATCCATGAAGTATATACTCTTCAAAATAAGAAACTTTAACCCACCCCCCCACCCCTAACTAATGCACTTTAAATTTAATCTGCATAATCCAGCAACATAGCAATTTTTATACACCCCCACCCCACCAGATACCCCCCCTCTCCTCTCCCCCTCCACACTCTCCTTCACCTCCTCCCTCCCTTTCCCCTCACCGCTCCACTTCCCCTGCTCCCCAACCCTCCTCCCCTGTATTCCCATCAGCGAAGCAACAGGTGGTATTTGCTGGTATAATATAAAATGTGGATAAATAATGTTTGCAGGATATAAACAGGCCCCCTCCCCAACAAAGTACAGTACCATCTATTCTGAGACAATGATAGGATCTTCCTATTTTTCTTACTTTGTAACAAAACTGACTGAAAATAATTTTCAAGAAATTCAGTTCTGTATTTTAAAATAATCACTTACATTTTGTTTTCGATTTGAGACCGATGCTAGAACCAGGGGCCATACAAAGCCCGAGAGTAAAGAAGAGGAGAGTGAAGATGGTAGTAAGGTAGGGGACTTTTACTCAGAGAGTAGTTAATGGATGGGATGGTCTCCCTGGAAAGGTAGTGGCAGCAGAAACAGGAGATAAGTTTAAATTAGAATTAGATAGGTACCTGGAAGTTATGGAGATAGAGGGGTACGGGGATGTTGGCAGGACTTTAGGTTGTTGGATATTGATGAGTGATTGTGTGCATCTGTACGGAATGGCTGTTGGTCGGGGTCTCGTCAAGGAAGGGGGGGGGGACACAAAAATGTACAAAAACTACAAAAAAAACCCACTTAATTAAAAAAAAAAACTTTTACATTTTCTTCATTTGATCTTGTGTTGATAAATTAGTGTGGTGTTGATGTGGTGCAGGTACGATGGGCTGAATGGCCTTCACCTGTGTCTAATTTCGGTGTTTCCTTGTGTTCACAATAGGCTTCTCCTTCACAACATACCTTTTAGTGTGTTTTTTTTTTTTATGGTAGCAGTTTTTCGCCAGACATAAGTTTGTCAGATGCAAACCTCATGAGTCAGACAACATCTTGTGTGTGTTGGTGACCACATCGGAACTTTAAGTGAAAAGAACGAACACAAAATGTCTGCACGGCAGCCATGACCTCTGTCAGAGTTGGGAATGTCTGTCCAACATCCATTTTCTGACTGAACAAGACACCATCGATGTATCCCACGTGGGTTGTGCAATGCTTTGAAAATGTCGATAAAACATTCTGACCCCTTAACCGAAATAAACAGCCGCTGACTTTCTCCGAGACCACAGCGGTCAACAATGGCACAGAGTCATGCCATGCGCAGCGGACATAAAATGGCTGCCCGGAAGTCGACCCTCGCAAAAAAAATAAAAAATAATTGGGGTCATCAGGAATTATTGGGGAAGGTCGGGTTATTGGAAATTGAACATTTTCATTTTAGGCCTAAAGAAGATATAAGCACACCTGACACTATGCCGAGGCTTCAGATTTTGGCCCGTTCATGAGACTGCACGGTTGAAATGAAATGTCCCAGAAGATAAAGAAAATAGGGTCACATTTGTACATGGAGTGTTTGAAAATAACACTTTAATTTTTCTTCCTATGAAACATTATATCTTCACTAATAACTGTGTGTGTGTGTGTCAGTGTGCATGTCAGTGTGTATGTCAGTGTGCGTCTCCTCCATAACTCCAAAACCATAAAACCTAGCAGCCTGAAACTTTGCATGCATACAAAGAGAACTCCAAGGAAGTGCAAGAGTGAAAATTGGTTTAAGTTAATAAAAACACCCCTTTAGATGATAACTAACGGCCATATTTAATTATATCCTTCATCAGGCGATCCTCGGCCACCTCGTCCTCTGGGGTCTTAAGGCGCATCCTGGGTAACCTCGCTGGGGTCTGAAGCTGACTTTTTTTTGGCCTGCTCAACCATACCCTGAGTTGGAACAGGCCGCAGCGATTTCTTAACGATAGTTATTTTTTTTCACTTTCCTCATTCGTATTATCGAACGCCTGTTCATCGTCGCTACAAATCGCTGGATACATTGCAATGCTTATAAACACCCAGAGACGCCAGCATTTGTGGCTTTATTTCATTTCGGTACATGCCATAACCTCTCGAATCTCTTAAACTAAACCGATTTATAGAATTTAAGCTCCAGAATTGAACTTCGCAGTTCCCAACAGCTAAAAAAAAGTGTTGATTCGTCCAATTCGGACATATTTGATATTTCGGGCGTCTCGGGAGGTGTGTGTTTAATATGACAGTTCGGTGATTGCTAATCGCATGCCAAGCGAGCCGTTCCTTGTCAACCATTTTGTTGGAGTGCTTAAGCCACTTGGCGAGCGCTGTACAATATTTGCACTGTCACTAAATACTGTATAACAAACAACTTGAACAAAGTTCAGGGGCCACTCACGTGCGTTGGACACATGTTGTTCTGCAGTCATCTTGACATAGTTAAATACAAATAGATTAAAAAAAACGTTTTGTTAACATCATGACAGGATAACCAAGAGGCATGCACACTCGTTATAAGCTGTCTCACCTGTGTTAAAATCCAGAACCAGCTATAAACTGTCATCTCGGTGTTACACCAGCAGGGTGATTCATCAATGTGGGTATCCTCTCTTGGATGGACGTTAAACTGGGCGGAACATCTACTGGAATCCCCCCCCCACCCCGCACTCTCCCATCCCTCTCTCCTCTCCCTCTCCCACCCCTATCTCTCTCTCTCCCACCCCTATCCTCCTCTCCATCCCACCCATATCCCCTCTCTGACTTCTCTCTCTCTCTACCTCCCTTCCCTCCCTCCTCTCTCTCTCTACCTCCCTTCCCACCTCTCTCCCTCCCTTTTCCTCCCCCCCCCAATTAATATTCCCGTCAGCGAAGCGACGGGTTGTATTTGCTGGTATAGAATAAAATAACTCCAATCAGAAATTTTTGACATGCTTTTATACCAGTATAGTACTACCTCTCGAAGCAAGAGAAAACCAGAGTTCATAGAATACCTTACCCCACCCAGCGGGTGGAAAATTTGGTTGGTCATGACGTGAAATGCTGTAATATTTGGTCCAAGTACTGCTAAACGGAACGTTTTCGAAAGTAATAAAAAGGCAATTTGTGTTCTCCAGTGAGTGTTCAAGTTGTTAATTAAATTGAAACAAAATAAAAATTTTAAAGTTTGGAGAAAACACAAAAAAATCTCAAGTTTACTGACATTGATGCAGCATCTTTTACACCACCTTATTTAACCCATTATATTCGTCATTTGTGCATTTTTTTTCCCCTTCCTTTATGATGTCATTAAAAACAGTAAGTTTCCTGTTTGTAATGATTTTCAATTCTGTTTGACTGTCAGACAGGCAGAAAGTAAAAAAAAATATATTATCTCACTCCTCTGCGCATGTACAATCAGGACGAATTCAGAACCAAAGTACTGATAAACTACTGGTTTGTTTTCTGATTAGTGTTCAAAATGTAACATTCATTTGAAATTAAGTTGCAATTCCACGATCATAAACCCATGTTTGTGGACAGACAGACAGAAATGAACCAATTGCTTACCCCCACCTCCCCCCCAGCCACCACCCACCCCGCTTTTCGCTTCGTATACACGGGCTAAATATATAAAAGTACACGGAAGGAGCACACAAACAACAACAATCAACAACCACCACAGCCACGATGTAACAACGACGACACTACTTGGTTTACATGAGTAGACAATACTTTGTATCCTGGGTACCAAACCTCCAGCCATCGACGACACAGACACATTATTCACCAGGTCTGATTGTGTTCACCTTTCACACCTCCACTGTGGGCACCACTCACAGCTTTTACAGGACAAACATAGACTCGACGACACCACTGATACCTCTCTCTGCCAGACCTCCCCAAACACAATAAAACACATGATGGAAAACGGTGCAGTCCTGGCTCCACAGAGGCAAGAGCACAACATCTTACAAGTGAGGGACCTCCGGGTCGCTCCTGGAAGAATGATCGTCTCTGTCCATGTCTGCTGGAGCAGAACTGACCGGGTCTAATGAACAACTACACATTACAAAAGATCCTTTATTCACTTGGGTTTCACTTCATTTTACATCCTCATTCAGATTCAAAGATGGCCATGCAATATGTCTGTGACATGCAACAACATGCTGTCCTTTGGTCAAACCCATCAGTGAAACTACAGGTAGGCACGGCTAGTGTTGAGCTCAAAGAAAAAGCAAAAAGACAGGCTCGAAGGCCTTGAGGATCCCAACTCGGAACCTCGTTTCAAACGTGATCACGTTTACATCAAGATACCACCGGTGTTTACATCGATCTGAGGCTCGGAGAGAGACTTGGACATCTATCATGTGCAGGGCAGGGACATTGGGAGACATCAATGGGCCTTTTGCACACTGACGAGGACATTTGAAGACAATGGGCAAATTGAGATAGTAAATTAGATTTGAACCTGTGTACGCAGCATCTCGAGATAAGTAATCAGGTGGGAATGCCAACAAGGATGACGCTAAAAATATCAAATATATTTTTGGATAAATCACAGACACACAGGACTACTTAATGACATATATATATATATATATATATATATATATATATATATATATATATATATATATATATATATATATATATATATATATATATATATATATATATATATATATTTAGCAGCGTCTCACGTAGCGAACGCTGCTCATAGAGAGCTCGGCGTTGTTCTTCTTATTGTTATTCTTGTTCTTGTTCTTCTTGTGAAGACAAAACCTTAACCTCTTGGACTTGTATATACAAGATCCGGATCTCCTTAAATACTGAGCACATGTACACATCCTCGCATTGACGGTGCATTTTGAGAGCATCTATCATGAACTTTTAAATATATTCGGACATTTGCTTTAAGGTTTCGAAAAGTTCACGTTACCATTTTAAGATTATTCCATTTATCGTATTGTACTTTCGTAAATACATTATTTATTTCGTAAATACACTATATATCGTAAATACGTAAATACATTATGACGGGTCTCGCTATTGGCTTAATCAAGGCACGTGACGAAATATTGGAAGTTTTTTTTTATTTTTTTTATTTTTAGCCGACAAAACCTTTAGGACGCTGGTCTTGGACACATTTGTCCTTGTTAATGAAAGAACAAGGCTGTGAATATATGTGGAAGCGTACATCATTCAATCTCTCCATTTGCAACTTGCACTCAGCCCCGAGCATCGGACTGGGAACCTGGGCCAAGGTAATTTCATTAATCCTCACCAGGTGTGATTCAGACAAATAAGGATTGGATGAACCAGCTAGCGATAGCAATGAATAACTGTTATTACTTTCTTGGTGACAATGAAGAAAAATTAAAGATAATTTAATCGTTCTCTTTGATCTCTCGGCTTGGCATGCTGGCTTACAGACCTCGCCTTTGGCCTGGTTGTCCGTGGTAATCAAGCAGGGAACTCTGTGCAAGTCCCAAACAGCTCTCCGGGTGCTTCGTAACACTGGCTTGTAAATATCGACATCTCGGTCCCGTCCTCCGGGGTCCTCTTTTGCTACCATTCATCATGCATTTTGAGCGCGATGTAATCAGGCGAGTGCCGACAAGCTCCTCAACACCAGCTGGTCCATGACACGTAATGAAGCCATCGAGCGACCTGCAATGCCCCGGTTACATCATGTGCATATGCAACCTGGCAATCCCATAATATTGAGGGCACTTGGTTCGGGTTTCAGCGCAACAATAAATTTCATGAGTTCTAGTTAAACAAAAAAATTTATCAAAATGTCCTGCGAAGCAGAATAGATTAATTAAATGCCTGTGTTGGCCTCATGGTTGTTAGGGTGGTGGGCTTGGGATCCTTGGATCCTAAGTTTAAATCCTGCTCGGCCGTTGAATAAATACCAGGTGGGGTTGACTCTGCCTGCCATCCTTCCGAGGTTGGCAAAATGAGTGCCAGCTTGCTGGTATCCTGTGTCGGAGTGGCGACCCGTCCAGGATTGTGTCCAATAGCCAAGGAGACTGCTTAGGCAGCACCAACGCTCTGCACAGAGTATGGTCCCGATGGATGGATGGATGGATATTAATTAAAACCGATTGCATACCAATGGTTGATGTTGGATTGGAGTTACAGGAAGCTCACAGATTCTGAGCTCATGTCTGTGTCGGCTCTTTACGCGTCCAGCAACAGGCCTCGCTTTGACGCCTCGTAGGCATCATTCAAATGAACCTTTTAAACAGCCATTAAAAGGACACACCTGCATGAGAAACCCTTTAACTGCAACAACGTGTTGCACTTTCTGTAAAGACATCCATCCATAGTTGCAGGTGGTTTGCAATTTCAGCCAAAATTCGTAATCCTATTCCAGTGGGAAAGGGAAGTGAATGCCCAACCAAGAAAGCGTTTCTCCCATCAATGCACGTCGACCACATCGACTTTACCTGGGACGGCGTTCACAACCTTCGGAGCATGAGAGTTACGAGGTTTCTCCATCGGCAGCTCGGTCAATAATCAGAACCACGCGGTCACACGACGCGTCCGAGGAAACCCGAAAGCTTTTGTGGGATGAGACCGATTGGTATGGATGACTTGAACAGACAAGAGTGTGAAGGAATGCGTTGAGGGGACAATCCCCTAATGATATCCTTTCAGTTCCTCCAGCATGTGTGTGTAGGCGCGTGCGCGCGCGCACACACACACACACACACACACACACACACACACACACACACACACACACACACACACACACACACACACACGCGCACACACACACACACACACACACACACACACACACACACACACACACACGCGCACACACACACACACACACACACACGCACACACGCACACACACACGCACACACGCACACACGCACACACACACACACACACACACGATGGGAAGATGAGTGCTTTAGCCGTCAGAGAGTGGCAGAGATGCAATTGGGCCAATTAAATGATTGTTTGAGAAGTTTTGTTTTAATGACTAAATCTCCAGGGACGTCGGCAACGTCTTGCTGAATCTTTTGATCATAATTGTCCTCCAGCTCAATCTGTAATGGTGAACGAAGAGAGGGTGTTCTTTTCCCATGATCGAGCTCGTCCGTACAGAGGGAAGCACGGAGTGCAGCACACTCGCGGATCCTTCACCGAGACCGAAAATTAAAAGTGTGTGTTATTTTTTCCCACAACCCTCTGCCATTACATTGTCCCATGCACAATGGGATCGTCTTGTCCAATCGCATGTTGGCGGGTAGTTTGAAAAGATAAAAAAATAACGTCTCCATCTTCATTCCGCAACGGATTTTGGGAATTGGTCGTGGATTTCGTAAATTAAATAATAAAAACAAACGTAATATTACACACCATACTCCTCTTCCTTTCCATGTACACACACCATACTCCTCTTCCTTTCCATGTACACACACCATACTCCTCTTCCTTTCCATGTACACACACCATACTCCTCTTCCTTTCCATGTACACACACCATACTCCTCTTACTTTCCATGTACACACACCATACTCCTCTTACTTTCCATGTACACACACCATACTCCTCTTCCTTTCCATGTACACACACCATACTCCTCTTCCTTTCCATGTACACACACCATACTCCTCTTACTTTCCATGTACACACACCATACTCCTCTTACTTTCCATGTACACACACCATACTCCTCTTACTTTCCATGTACACACACCATACTCCTCTTCCTTTCCATGTACACACACCATACTCCTCTTACTTTCCATGTACACACACCATACTCCTCTTACTTTACATGTACACACACCATACGGACTTCCTTTCCATGTACACACACCATACTCCTCTTCCTTTCCATGTACACACACCATACTCCTCTTCCTTTCCATGTACACACACCATACTCCTCTTCCTTTCCATGTACACACACCATACTCCTCTTCCTTTCCATGTACACACACCATACTCCTCTTCCTTTCCATGTACACACACCATACTCCTCTTCCTTTCCATGTACACACACCATACTCCTCTTCCTTTCCATGTACACACACCATACTCCTCTTCCTTTCCATGTACACACACCATACTCCTCTTCCTTTCCATGTACACACACCATACTCCTCTTCCTTTCCATGTACACACACACCATACTCCTCTTCCTTTCCATGTACACACACCATACTCCTCTTCCTTTCCATGTACACACACCATACTCCTCTTCCTTTCCATGTACACACACCATACTCCTCTTCCTCTCTCCATGTACACACACCATACTCCTCTTCCTCTCTCCATGTACACACACCATACTCCTCTTCCTTTCCATGTACACACACCATACTCCTCTTCCTCTCTCTATGTACACACACCATACTCCTCTTCCTTTCCATGTACACACACCATACTCCTCTTCCTCTCTCCATGTACACACACCATACTCCTCTTCCTCTCTCTATGTACACACACCATACTCTTTTCATGATGTGAGGGTAAACACATCATGATTATTCATAATTATTTTGTTCATTTAGGGAAGGTGGTGTGTGCCGTGGTGTGTGCCTGTGATCTGGGCCTGGAAGACCAAAGGAATCATTGGAGGAGATCGTCCTTCACTAACAGCTTTGACCATGTTATCAGGAGCATCATGTCCTCGTCACGCTGTGTGTGCATCATCAGGACCCACGGGAGTCTCTAATGTGGAAAACCATACGAGGAGCCAAGGTGGCGCGTGCGAACTGGGGCAGGTAATTACACCTGGACACAGAACAAACACTCACGAGCTGTTTGTAAAGAAAACATGTTCAGCTCCACCAGGGGAGTTAAACCGTCACACCATAAACTGAAGTACGTTGGGAAAGGTGTGTGTGTGTGTCGGTGTGTGTGTGCGTCGGTGTGTGCGTGCGTGTCGGTGTGTGTGCGTGTCGGTGTGTGTGCGTGTGTGTGTGTGCGTGTCGGTGTGTGCGTGTCGGTGTGTGTGTGTGTGCGTGTCGGTGTGTGCGTGCGTGTCGGTGTGTGTGTGTGTGTGTGTGTGTGTGTCGGTGTGTGTGCGTGTCGGTGTGTGTGCGTGTCGGTGTGTGTGCGTGTCGGTGTGTGTGCGTGTCGGTGTGTGTGCGTGTCGGTGTGTGCGTGCGTGTCGGTGTGTGCGTGCGTGTCGGTGTGTGTGTGCGTGTCGGTGTGTGTGTGAGCGTGTCGGTGTGTGCGTGCGTGTCGGTGTGTGCACGTGCCGGTGTGTGTGTGCGTGTCCGTGTGTGTGTCGGTGTGTGTGTTTATGTGTGTATCCTCCCTGGGATAATAGTGTGGATGGAAAGAGGGGCGGGGAAGGGGGATCGCGGTGTGTGTGTGTGTGTGTGTGTGTGTGTGGCGTACGAGCATGGACGGAGAAAGCAGGGGATTGAGTGTGTACATCAGCAAAGAGGAGCGCGGCGTCTGTGCACATCGAAAGGAGGATATGGTGTGCGTCCAAGCAGAAAGGCAGAGATGTGAAGTATGTGCACGCATAGCATGGTGTGCGCACGGGGGATGGTGTGCGCACGAGGGGGATGGTGTGCCCGTACTCGCGAAAATCTACATCGTTCTAAATCAGAGCCAAATGAAGACGAACACAGAAGAAACAAATTTCCGCACAAAAGCAACACACACACACACACACACACACACACACACACACACACACACACACACACACACACACACACACACACACACACACACACACACACACACACTCCCGGCGTTACACACCTGAACTTTTCCAGTGGCTCCGAGGTGGCGTCCAACCGGATAGTCGTCCCTTTTGTCCCAGGACACGGAGCAGCGAGCGAAGACCGGCGGGGCTGGTGGGGAAGAGCGAGGAGGATGGTAACGGACCGCAGGACGCGCCCGCTCCTCTCGAGTCGCGAACTCCTGCGTCCCACTCGGGAGGAGACGAACCGAACCTCAAGCTCCGCCCCCTTCGCTTCTCCGGTCCAATCGTGTGGGCTGAGAGGAGACCGAGGGCGGAGCTTGAGGGCGTGGAAAGAGGAGCGAGGCCGAGGGAAGGCGAAATGAGCGACGTCGGACGTAAAAGGACGTGACGCGTCGAGGTGTGACGTCATCCGATCTCCACCTGATCGTCGCTCTGCTCCAAACGTTGTAGTTGTAACCCGCCCAGGTAAACGCGCACCTGGTGATGAAATATAAATAAATAAATCGGATGAATGGTGACGATTTGGACAAATATTCACTTCCATCGGACGTGAAGGATTCCGAGTGAACGGTTCAGATGGGAATCGGAAATTTGCGGAGAGGTCTCCGGGCCGGCGCGCCACGAAGTCTGCGCAACGCGCCTGTGGTCACAACGGTAATTGTGCGCAGATGGTCATTGATAGGTTTGGTCCCAGGAGGGTTAAAATGGACGACAAGTCCAAGTATTACAAGATAACATATTCCTACTGACGGTTAAACTTGTGCAGAGTTCCATTTTTAATAAAGAGAGAGAGAGAGAGAGACGAGTTCTCATTGTTCGGAGGAGGGATGGGGATGGGGTTGGGGGTGGGGAGCTTCATTCGGATCAAAGTCATCGACAAGTTCACAAGTTTTCACATGATGACGTAGGCGGCACCAAACCACGCCCCTTTAATACCCCCACCCAATGGGATCGTCGAGGGCCGCACGCGCACGTCTCGCTCAGCTGCCTCGCCGGGGTTCGAATCCACACCGAGTTATAAAAACCGTCATCCCGAGCAGCTTTCACAGGCAGTCAGGGCTCTTCAATGTGCTCACGGTTAGCTCGGCGTCCCGGATGCCGGTGTTAGTCGATGGATGTTAAAAAAAAAAAGAGATCCCACGATGCCTTTCATGAAAAGCAGGCGAGTTATCGCCGGCATCTTGACCAAATTCCAAAATTCCTGCACTCGCTCGACTTCCCGAGTCGGAGTGGCGACCCGGTACCGAGAAGTCGAGTCGATGCTCGGGCAGCACCGGCGCTCTGCACACGACATGATGATGATGGTGATGATTATGGTGATGGTGGTGATGGTTGATATGGATGATGATGATGATGATTGAACATTGTATTCAAATCTGTTCCCGTTTATTGGCCCAGCTTGCCCGGTTCGTGCTCACCACGAGGCGACCCCATTCCCCCCTTGGTGTCTCCCCTCTACAGTGTAGTCGTGTAGTGTTTACCACTCCTCAACCACGACCACCATCCCCTCCCACCCCTCCTTTGCGGCTCACACAGCTGCCATTTCTTTATCCCCCTTTAAAAATGGAATCTGCATACAGCTGCAGTTCAGGGTTCAACCTCCATCCCGCACGACCTTTGTCAATATATTTCCCAAACAAAGGATGAAACTTTCAATATTGTGACGTTTTCCTCCAAACGGTTGGGGTGGAAGGAGGAGAAAGTTGTCACACTCATTATAATAATATGGCCAGGCAAACCAATTAAGTGGTGTTCCCAACAAAATGATGAATATGGACTACATGGCCATTTGAACAACAAAATTATCACCCCCATTGTTCTCATGCACACCTTCGTCATACAACCGATGATCATCTTCAATTGGTTGCTCCGTTTCACCTTGCTGTCTCAACCAATGGTTCTCATGACGTTGGCAACCAAGGTTTGAATCCCACATGCTGCCTTATGACTGTGTGGCTTTGTCCTTTGTCTACTAATGTCTTTGTAATTCATATTCAAGTAAATTGATATCTTTATCCCAGATGTGGTTTATGTACAAGTTCAACTATGTGCTTTCAGGACATCAATGTCACGTGACATAAACTGGAAGGGTACTCGGTGGAGCGCATACAGTCCATAACTAGTTGAGATATCGTTTGAGCCCAATCACTCAATGGTGAAGAATCATTTCAAAAATTCACGGGTCTGGATTCGGATCTTCACCAAAATCGAATAATTTCATCAGTGTCACATACCCAAGCTCTCCACCAAATTTCGGCCAAATCCGTCTTCAACTTCTTGAGATATCTTGTTCACAAACAAACAGACAAGCCGGTAGGCGGCGATGGGTCGCCGAGCATGGAAACTATAAGATATAGAGCAAAATGGATGTCATATAGCAGATAGGGAATCACCTTAAGATTATGCATATCAAATCTCATCCAGTTCCATCTACTGATAACTACTCGGTATCCATTTGAATGAAAAGTACCAAAAATGCGGTTTGAAATCGGAAATCCCCAAAGTTCGAGGGGGTGCTGTGGGTGAACTAAGATCTAAATTGAAAATCCGGCTCGATCATTGTGCACAATGTATTCCAGACGATTAGTGTGAATTTTCATGACCATCCGACTGTAATCCTAGGAGGAGTAGCATTTGACGCAAAGGCACCTCCAGCTCTCGCATATTATCGATTTTTGCACTAATTGACCTTTGACCCCTGACCTAAGCAAAATCGGTGAATATGTCCTGAGGCAAAGTTGTAGTACTCATTGAGTACCATGAACCTGCAAAGTTTCATTCGTATCGATGCACTCACCTGGTCGCTAGGGGGCTTTCGATTTTCCACAATTTTCACGCATACCCTAATTGTAGGGGGCGCTGCGGATAAAGTATTCCATATATCACAAAAACCGGAATATATTTGATAGAGCATCACCTGTAGATCATTCGTGCTAAATTTCATAACCCTACGTGGGTTAATGGCTTTCGGAATTGATTTCTCGTGAACGGTACCGATTTCGAAGGTTTTTAGGTTGTTGCTGGGGAACCAAAGCGTCCCTAGCAACCATCACAATTTCCAAAGCACTAGATCATAAGATATACCTACCACCCGAGTTTGGTCAAAATCCGCCCACGTTTACTACCAATTATGCTGATGACAAACGAACAAACATCCAAACAAACATCCAAACAAACAGACAGAATTACTGACAATAAGGGTCACCTATATCGGTGACCCAACAAAGACAGACAGATAGGGGTGAAAATATAACCTCCATCCACCTTCAGTGGTGGAAGTAAAAAGCGTAGTCGAGAGGGTGGTATTTTTAATTTAGGCAATGTACCACAACTACAACAAAGGCTGCCTTCGTTCCTGAATTTCTAACTTCCTTCACTCACACAGTCAACGTGTAGCCAACAAGGGAACCCTCTTCTCCCCTCTCCCAGTGGAGGCTGGAGCTCCCCGAGGCAGTGTTTTGGGCCCAGTCTTGTTCCTCATCTATTTCAATGACCTCTCTGATGCTTTGAAAAATCTCCTCTTCCTTTTTGCAGACGGCTCCACGTAGTGTCGTACAGTACCCCCATCCTACTGCAAGGGACACTGCAGCTGCGGCAGTCTCTGCTGATTGATTAGACTCTTGTCTGATAAATGCAACATGTCCTTATATCCTGGAAAATCTTAATCTTCTATCCACTCCGAAAGGATCGTCAAACGAACTCACCCGTCTATTTCCATGGTCAGCCACCAAAAGAGTTTCAGTCTCTTAAACTTATGGGCCTCCTCATCCACCATGACCGCTCCTGGGTCAACCACAGTGCAAAGCTGGCCTCCAAAGCCAATCACAGACTGGTCATCCTCCATCTATCAAAATCTTTCTTGGGAAATCAGAGCTACTCACAGTCTAAAAGGCTTTTGTCCGTAGCTAAATGGAGTATTGTTCTCCCCTATGAGCTGCCACTCCAGTATCACATCTGTATAGTTCCTAGATTCTGTGGAATCTCCCATGATGAGTCTGAAGCACAAAGTCTGTTTTTCTCACATTGCAGAGAGGTCGGTGGTCTCTATTTTCTACCATCTATAATCTGATATAGCTCCTTTTGGTTTCTCAGTCATGCGACCCTCCAAAGCACCTACAAGATGCATATGTTCTTCCAGTAACTCTCTCCTGATTAAACTTCCAATATCCAGGCTGACTGCAAACCTTCATCAAACTAAATACTGCGTTGGAGTCATCAGAAGGAACCCAAATAAGTAAAGAGCCTCGATGAAGTCATCAGGAGGAACCTGGACAGGATTCAGATTTCAGCTGCTGCTCCTCAACCCGCAAACCCTCAAACCCATAACTCTTATATTCCTCGTTTCTCCCATCTATGGAATCGGCTTCCAGAGGCTGTTCTGTCTCATTCTTCCCTCAAGGGCTTGAAGCAGGAAGTACACCACAAACTCATCCTCATTACTTCCGTTAACCTTTCCGAACCCAACCGTCTTAACTTGCTCATTTCAGTGTTTCCTCCCCTTCCCTATACATTTGCCCCCTTGCTGGTTGTGCCCAATTGGTGCCACGCTACCCCACTGTCAATTTAACTTTGCTCTTCCTTGCTTTTCGTAGAGAAAACACAAACAAACAAACAAAAAAAAAATAGCTCCGCAAAGCGGGCGTAACCCCTCAACCCATACATTGTAAAAGGAAGCAGTGAAATCACGATGATGCAGTCAATTAGAGCACGTTGGACGTCATATCGAAAATCAATCAGACTTAAAGATGGCTACCGTGGCGGCTCGTGAAAATCGCTCGTGAAAAAAAATGGATTTAATCGGACAAGGCGTTCTCCTCTAAATTGACGAAAACCAATTTCAAGACGGCTGCCGTGGCGGCCACACTGAATATCGCAGCGCACCCATTTTCGAAAGGAACTTTCCTCTACTCAACCCCAACACACCCTGCAAAAAGTGGATTTAATCGGACAAGGCGTTCTCCTCGAAATTGACGAAAACCAATTTCAAGATGGCTGCCGTGGCGGCCACACTGAATATTGCTGCGCACCCATTTTCGAATGGAACTTTCCTCTACTCAACCCCAACACACCCTGCAAAAATGGATTTAATCGGACAGGCCAAGCCGTTCTCGAAATTGACGAAACCCAATTTCAAGATGACTGCCGTGGCGGCCACACTGAATATTGCAGCGCACCCATTTTCGAAAGGAACCTTCCTCTACTCAACCCCAATACACCCTGCAAAAATGGATTTAATCGGACAGGCCAAGCCGTTCTCGAAATTGACGAAACCCAATTTCAAGATGACTGCTGTGGCGGCCACACTGAATATCGCAGCGCACCCATTTTCGAAAGGAACCTTCTTCTACTCAACCCCAATATACCCTGCAAAAATGGATTTAATCGGACAAAGCGTTCTCCTCAAAATCGATGGAAACCAATTTCAAAATGGCTGCCATAGAGGCCACATTGAAAATCGCAGCGCACCCATTTTCGAAAGGAACTTTCCTCTACTCAATCCCAACACACCCTGCAAAATGGATTTAATCAGACAAGGCGTTCTCCTCGAAATTGACGGAAACCAAAAGTTGACAGATGGATGGACGGACGCCTGGACAACGCCGATGACGACAATACCCCTTTTTCAGCCCAATTCGAGCTTAGGGGTAAAAACCGACATTAGCGAGTGAGTTTCGATGCTTATCAACGCACGACATTTGAAATGACGTAATGCATTCCAGAATGATTGGTGTGCGTACACAGAAAACCTGAGAAACAGCGGTGTTTGGGGCACCTTAAAATATATCGTGTGTGGGAGATAAGGATTGTTACCTAAAATGGCTCACAAAGCTTCTAAAAGAAGCTAAAAATACCTGGAAAGGTACCTGAGAGAAAGAGCTGTGCCTCTGCACAACGGAACATTTGTGGAGAACTTTCTCAGCTCGCTGAACAGCTGTCTGAACAGGCAGCCATCCATACTGCGAACTCCAGACCACGATTGATCTTCCTCTTAGTGTGTTCTATATTATTCGGAATTCAGCATCTAAAAAGGCTGTGACGAATAATCCAATTAACACTCTCTCCCTCCTCGCTCCCTGAGTGTATAGCTTGGCCAGTATGTTTTTTTTTTATGCCAGTATAAAAACTGTCGCAGTTATAAAAAAATAAAATAATAATAATAATTAGTAATCCCTTTACAGCGAAGTGACAGGTCTTACATTCTAGTTAATTTTGAATCGTTCTCTATCCCAATTGAGCTGACCTCTTCTTAGCCGTTCCAGTGATCCTTCTTTGTCTATCACCAATCTGTCAAACTCTTTTTTATTGTTTTTAAAATAAATATATCTCCTTGTTCTTTTGTCTTTCTCCCAGTTCTCATTATATTGTTATGGATTTCAGAATTGGGTCCGAATAATGCATACAAACATCTAGGTCCTCAGACAGTTATTTCCCGAAATGCATGTCCAGGATAGACCCATCCCAATGTCTAGTGGGATTCTAACTTTGATGCGTTGAGAAGGGTAAAGAATAGATTCCCTCTCTTATGGGATTGCCTTTTTCTCTTTACGACAGACACATTCATGCATGCGAGATAGCCGTTAGCTCAACGGAGGCTCGTCTTCCCCCTTTCCATCAGGACACATTGGCTTGGAGGTGGACGATTTATTTACACCTTTAACTTACAGGACGTTTGATGAAGCACACAGCAGGCTTTTCTTGAGCAGTTATTCTGACGGTCAAATATGGCTGTGGATCTTTTACCTCACCCACCTTTTTTCCATCGATGTTCGACACCGACCTCTTTCACCGACGTTGGCGTCCACCTTTTTCCATCGACGTTTGGCAGCTCTGTGGATGCTGGCTGGCTCTTGTTCATGTCGGGTTGAATGGAGAGGTGATGGTTGTTGACGTTTTATGAGCCCTTTACATTTTCGCTCGGTAATTCTGGCAAATGGCTGCTTTCTGCCTTTCGTCCAGCACCACAAACATGGCATCGTAGGCCAGACCTGTGCTGATTTGGGGTAGCATCTCGCTCTGGTAAGGAAGGAATGATCGCGAGATTGGTGGTTTTGTCATGTGCAATGATGCGCCAATAGGCAAGGTGGATGTGGCTGGTCTGCGTGAGGCTCCGCCCAGACTGGTCACCTATAAATAGGAAAAGAGGACCGTTTTGTGACAGTTGGTGACAGCTGGTTGCGGCTTCTTACAGCTCTGAGAGTTTTGTGATAGTTTTGTGACAGCTGGGTGATGGCTGTTTTCAGATCCAGTCAGCTCCAGTCAGACGGTTGGTGAGCTGGCAACAGTTTAGTTTGTGACAGTTGGTGATGGCCTTGCAGCCTTGCTGCTCTGATCTCTGGTGACAGCTTTACAGCGCCTCATAGTGCCTCACAGTTCATCACAGCACCTCACAGTTCCTCACAGTCCCTCACAGTTCCTCACAGTCCCTCACAGCTCCTTGCAGCTGTCCATTGGTTGTGGCTCCTGGTGGCTCCTCACAGTGGGTGACGGTTGAACCGTTAATGCTGGTTCTGTTCGAGACCTGCTCTTGGCGTACCTGATACTTGGTGTCCCTGGTTCCTGGGGGTGACGACGTGATGTTGATTGGTGTTCAAGTCCGTTTGCGAGTGGGTGCACGGAAAGGCAGGGCGCTGGCAATGGACCAAGGTACATTCACACACCGGGGGCGTTTTAATTGACGTATGACAACTTCTACTTGGTGAGCGAGACCGGGTTTCTCTTCCCTCCTGAATGATCTGCTGGGTCCACTTGTCTCGTGTTTAATCAATAAGTAAGGCATAGTGATAAGCATCTAGTGACCAGGGTTGCGTCAGGAAGGGCATCCGGCGTAAAACATGTGCCAAATCACTATGCGGATCATACGGATGATCCTCTGTGGCCACCCCGAACGGGAGCAGCCGAAAGAAGAAGAAGGAGTGATAAGCATCTGCTTTGTCTGTTTTTCTATCAATGCCTGATTAATTCTTTATTTGCTTGCAATTATTTTGATTGATTTGAATTTACTTATTTTCACCACAAGGAAATAAAAAGTTCTGTTTATTTTGATTTTTTTCCTTATTAATGAATTCCTTGTTGATGTTTCAACCTGTCTGTGCTTGTCCTTTCCTTCCATCGATCCAGCAATGTCTGAACCTAGATAGATTGGGAGGTAATTACCAAACTAATTTACCTGTCATAGTCGGCACACACCAGCGGTTAAACGCTCGGCCGTCCTAATTATGGTCTAATTAAGATAAGAGTGGTGCTTTGCCGAGGGCGCGCTCCCCATTCAGAAAGCCACATGGCCTCTAGTTAAATGGAAAAATTAGATGGTGGACACTGGAACTTGTGGTTAACTGATTGGCATTCATGGTTGTAAAGCAACCCACTGTACCACAAAGTTAATTGCAAGCGGTGGCCCCAGGTCCGGCTCTTCCGAGGACATATGGGGATTAAACCCCTCATCATAAACTCGGTACCCGTGGCAATATATATATATATATATATATATATATATATATATATATATATATATATATATATATATTTCATTTCAGTAAAACAGGCATTATCAAAGCTTTTCAACTTGCACTCCTCAGGATAAAACCACAAGCAGGTGAAGAAGAAGCAACAAATTATCATTTATAAAGTTACAATGTAATATACTCAACATTAATTGGTTGAGGGAAAGAAAGGATGGGATTACCTGAATGTTCGAACCATAGAGCATCATGAATAATGAGTAGGCGGAGATGAAGCACCAAAGTACCGGCGGTAACTTAATGCAAATTAGCTGAGGGCTAGTTGGGGGTGGTTTTCATGACGACTCAACTGACTATGCCATTTTCTCAACATAGTCACTCTTCTTCAGAATAACCACAGCAGAGGTTGAAAATGGCTGTGATTTTGAGCGATGTGCCCAAGTTCCAACACCTTGGAAATATAACTAAACGTGACCACACATCTCGTTTGGAGAAACAAATCGTGAAAAGACTATTGCAACTCTGCAATCGAGGAGGGCTCTCTAAGGAGGTTTACGACACAATTAGACTCGTCGGATCGCAAAGACCTCGGATGTATGATCTGCCAAAGACTCAAAAAGACAGTGTTACTCTCTGGCCGATTCTTTCAACGAATGGCTCTGCACAGCATGAACTCGCCAGATGGTTACGTGAGCTGCTGCAAGCCAGCACTACGCAGTGTCTGAGAACATGTAATTGCGGATTCCTTCACCTTCGCTGATGCCATACGGTCCGTCACACACCTAAACAAAAATTCCACAATGTGCTCGGATGATATAGCCAGTCTATTCACGAATGTCCCACTGACAGAAGTGATTAAAATCTGTGCACAACTTCTGTATCATAGTGACTTGACACCTCCACCGATCTCTGAGTCTGTCTTCGTTGAATTCATGAATATGATGACCCGTTCTGTCGAGTTCAGTTTCAATGATTCAATATTTTCTCAGATTGATGGTGTAGCGATGGGCTCCCCTCTAGGCCCCATCTTGGCAAACATCTTTGTAGGTTACTGTGAAAAATGTGCCTTTGCAGATTCACATCCTGGAGTTCAACCCCCTTCCATCTATTATCGCTATGTGGATGACATCTTTGCTGTCTTTGAGTCAACCTCAGCATGTAAAGTCTTCTTGGCATACCTGAACTCTCTACATCCATCCCGAAAGTTCACCTTCGAGATGGAACGTTCCGGCGTACTTCCCTTCTTGGACGTCTTAGTTGAGAAATCGGCCGATGCTTATAAAACCACAGACAACCGTAAGTCTGCTTTTACAGGACAGTATATTATGTGGTACTCCAACAGTTTCTCCAGAGAAAAGTTTGGATTGATTTCTATCTTGGTCAATAGAGCAAGAAAGATCTGCTCCACAGGTAAATTCTATGCTGAAATTGAGACCATCAAGACGAGTCTTCTTGATAATGGATATCCTGAACAGATCATCAATATATATATATATATATATATATATATATATATATATATATATATATATATATATATATATATATATATATATATATATATATATATATATATATATATATATATATACATATATATATATACATATATATATATATATATATATACATATATATATATATATATATATATATATATATATATATATATATATATATTGTTGTGGCCCAGGGGTCGGTCGCGAGAACGACCACTAGGTGGGGGGAAACTACGTCGTCTCCACCAGACTCCCCGGAATTGTAGGCCGTCACTCGGATAACTCAGTGAGCTGGCTGGTCGATTATCCGACAGTGGTCGCCAATATCTCAACCGTGTAGCGTAGGGTCTGTTTATCTAAAGCCAATTTACCTAAGTAGCTACACGATTTAAACTACCGGGGAAGCCACGCCCTCGGAACGCCTGGTCGAACTGGATTTACCCTGCCGGCAGCAGTAGATGCACACTACTGACTACCGCTTTGCCACCTACCTTCCCAGCTCATTGCAGTCGAGCGGGGCCTGCCCAGAACATCCCGGCTATGATAGACCGATTACAGGGGATAAAACCCCGCTTATACTCAGACCCGGACCATGCTGCACCAATGTAAGAAGGGACAGAAACGGACTGGGAACATTTCTACAATTGTTTTATTTACAGTAAAATAAGGACAAAGGCCACACTACGCGAATATGCAATCAAGGGAATATTTACAATCAGCAAAAACACTTTCTCAGTTCTATTTACAAGACGGGCCCACATGCAGAGACACACACACACACACACACACACACACACACACACACACACACACACACACACACAAAGAAACCCAGAGTTATTTATTGGACCCTCCAGCCAATGAGAGAGAGAGATGAGCTGGGGGTCAGAGTCCGGATGGGTACCTGGCCGTCGGAGAAAGGGTGCTTCGGTTCAGTTCCGGAGAAAGGGTGCTCTCTGCTGCAGCACCTGCCAATGGTCATTGGCCTGGTCCCAGTCGCACGTGGGGGACTCGTGGTTCGTGGCGGAGCTCGGGTGGTGAATAGTCGGGGTCTACGGAGGGAGGTCGGGGTCGCTCTGCCCTTCCTTGTGGAGTGCCAGCAGAGACGCGTTCGCCGCCTCGATGACTCTCTGCTCAACACTCATGACAGCAAAACCAACTAAGAACTCGTAACAGCCCCTCGTAACCGCTACTCGTAACCACTCAAGAACTGCAGCGCAACCCAAACAAAACACGACACACTTGCAACCCCACCCGTCATTTTTTATAGATCCCCCTCGATAGGGGGAGGGGCCTTGGTGAAGCCGATGTCACTGTTCGCCCCAATTGGATGGGGCTTCCATGGGTCTGCCCTTTCTGGGCAGGTTTCGGCCATACCGGAAAAACCCATTCACTCTACTGCAGACTCGCTAAAAAGGACCCACCACCAGATTGAATTGGGACGCTGGAGGAAGTGGCAAGGAACGGCTGCAAGACTCTGCCTTGGCAAGTCAGTGTTTGTAGACAGCGGGTGGGTAGTGGGTCATGATGGGGAATGGAATGGTTGTTGGTTGTTCATTGGATGTAAAGATTTAATAACCCAACTAAAAAGAAGTCGCAACGCACGTTTTTGATTCTCCCATTAGACAAAAGGAAGGGAATCTGCCTACACATGTACTTAACGGGATAACTGACTTTTGGGACCTGTATGTTGAATGCAAATGTTTTCCAGATCCGTAACACTATATATATATATATATATATATATATATATATATATATATATATATATATATATATATATATATATATATATATATATATATTTTTATATATATATATATATATATATATATATATATATATATATATATTTATATTTATATATATATATATATATATATATATATATATATACATATATATATATATATATATATATATGTATACACAAATTCCTGAACCCACCAAAAAATACTAAAATTGGACCTGGTGAATGTAATGCATACATGTCCAACTTGGAAAGGCAGAGTTCCTCAATAGTTTGAAAACCAGATCCAACAGACAGTGTCCCATTCTTACTATGCTGTTGAACCACGAGTTATTTTCACTACCCGCCGGTTCCTTCCATCAGTCTAAAAACATGTTCTGCCCAACTCTCATATAAATGATATTATTTGCAAATTTCAGTGCCAGTGTGATGCTCGGTATGTGGGCCTCACTCTTCTTTGAACTTGCACCCGTGCTTACTCGTTTGTTTCGTTTTTGTTTGAAAATCCAAACTTTTCCTCTTTCCTGGAAACGTGCCTTAATACAGCCAATTTTAAAGAAGGGTAATCGTTCAAACCCTTCTACCTCCCATCCTATTGCTCTGATTTCTACTGTTTCCAAAGTCTTTGAATGTCTTCTCAATTCCCATTTTCTCAAGCATCTTGAATCTCACAGTCTTCTATCTGACCATCAATATGGCTTTCACAAGGCAAGATCTACAGGTGATATCCTTTTTTATATTATGAATGTCTGGGCTTCTTCTTTGAGACTTTGGGGAATCTTTTGTTGTCGGCTTTGATATCTCAAAAGCCTTTGACAGAGTTTGGCATCAGGGTCTGATATCGAAGCTTCTCTCTTTCAGCTTTCCTCTTTCACTCTGCTCTCTCATATTGAGCTTTCTCTCCGACCGCTCTATCTCCGTAATTGTTCATGGTTCAACATCGACCTCCTTCCCCATCAACAGCGGTGTACTCAGGGGTCCATTCTGTCCCCAACACTCTTCCTTCTTTTTATCAATGACCTTCTTTCTTCCACAAATAACCAAATGCACTCGTATGCTGATGACTCAACATTACATTCCTCCATGTCTTTCTCATCTGTCCCATCTTCCCTCACATGATCTACATCTCATTTCATCACAGCCACCTCTTTAAATTTGGATTTGGACAAGATCTCCAAGTGGGGCAAATGTAATCAAATTAAGTTTAATGATTCAAAAACTCAATTTCTTCCCATCTCTCTATCTAAAACTCCCCTCAACTCTCCAATCTCCTTTGAAAGCTCAATAATTACACCATGTGATACAATTAACCGACTAGGTATCAATCTAACATCAAATTTATCCTGGATTCCACACATCACTCAAATAGATAAGTCTGCCTCGAAGAAATTTGGAGTCCTGTTCAGATGTCGAAGTTTCTTCTCCTCTGAACAGTTGCTCCAACTATATAAAGGATTGGTTTGTCCTTGTGTAGAGCACTGCTCTCACATCTGGGGAGGTTCCAGCTCCACATACTTACTGGACAGAAATGAATCCAAACTTATTCGACTTATCAACTTCACCAATGTGACCTCAAAACTCGACCCGCTCAAATTACGCCGCATAGTTGGCTCTCTTTCTCTTTTCTACAGATATTACTTTGATTTCTGCTCACAAGAATTTGCTGCTCGTGTACCTCCACCATTTAGCGAGACCAAGGAATACTCGAAAAGCCATGACATCACATGGTTATTGTGTGGCCATTGGCAACTCAAGGGTGGGCTGTTACGATGTTCGTTTCTTCCCCTCCACTGCCAAACTCTGGAACTATTTACCTTCTCACATCTTCCCAAACACTTATGACCTTCCCCTTCTCAAAAGCAGATTTTTTTTTCTTTCTCAAAAACTCTGAGACGATTCTCTCTTTCCTTACTTTTCTATCAATGCAGTTCATTTATTTAAGGCCTGGCCTCGATGACGACTATTCAGTCCGTGGCTGGAGTCTTCAACATAAAAAAAAAAATATATATATATATACATATATATATATATATATATATATATATACATACATATATATATATATATATATATATATATATATATATATATATATATAGTAAATGTATGCAGATCTTCCTCTTTCGGCTTGCTCCCGCTAGGGGTCGCCACAGCGGACCAACTGTCTCCATTTTGCTCTATCCTCCACATCTTCCATTGACACTCCAACCACCCGCATGTCCGCCCTCACCGCATCCATGAACCTCTTCTTTGGCCTTCCTCTTCTCCTCCTGCCTGGCGGCTCCATCTTCAACATCCTTCTCCCGATATACTCCGTTTCCCTCCTGTGCACATGTCCAAACCATCTCAATCTCGCCTCTCTCACTTTGTCTCCAAACCGTCCTACCTGCGCTGTCCCTCTAATACACTCATTTCTTATCCTGTCCATCCTCGTCACTCCCAACGAGAATCGCAGCATCTTTAACTCTGCCACCTCCAGCTCCGCTTCCTGTCTTTTTGTTAGTGCCACCGCCTCCAAACCATACAACATAGCTGGTCTCACTACCGTCTTGTATACTTTCCCCTTCACTCTTGCAGCTACCCTTCTGTCACAAATCACTCCTGCAACTCTTCTCCACCCACTCCATCCTGCCTGCACTCTCTTTTTCACTTCTCTCCCACACTCTCCGTTACTTTGGACAGTTGATCCCAAGTATTTAAACCAATCCACCTTCCCCACCTCAACTCCTTGCAACTGCACCATACCACCACCCTCCCTCTCATTTACGCACATGTACTCCGTCTTACTCCTACTGACTAACATTCCCCTTCTCTCCAGTGCGTACCTCCACCTCTCAAGGCTCGATTCAGCCTGCTCCCTACTCTCCCTACAGATCATGATGTCATCCGCGAACATCATGGTCCATGGAGACTCCAGTCTGATCTCGTCCGTCAACCTGTCCATCACCATTGCAAACAGGAAAGGGCTCAGAGTCGATCCTTGGTGCAATCCCACTTTAACCTTAAACCGGTCCGTCATTCCTACCGCACACCTCACCGCTGTCACACTGTCCTCATACATATCCTGCACGATCCTCACATACTTCTCCACCACTCCCGACTTCCTCATACAATGCCACAACTCCTCTCTTGGCACCCTATCATAAGCTTTCTCTAAATCCACAAACACACAATGTAACTCCTTCTGGCCTTCCCTATACTTCTCCATCAACATTCTCAAAGCAAACATCGCATCAGTGGTGCTCTTTCCTGGCATAAACCCATATTGCTGCTCACAGATCGTCACCTCTCCTCTCAACCGAGCTTCCACTACTCTTTCCCACAACTTCATGGTGTGGCTTAACAACTTTATCCCTCTGTAATTTCCACAGCTCTGCACATCACCCTTATTCTTGAAAATCGGAATCAGTACACTTAATCTCCACTCCTCCGGCATCCTCTCACTTTCCAAGACTTTATTAAACAATCTGGTTAACAACCCCACTGCCATCTCTCCTAAGCACTTCCATGCCTCCACTGGTATACCATCTGGGCCAACCGCCTTTCCACTTTTCATCTTCTTCATAGCAGTCCTCACTTCATCCTTACTGATCCACCCCACTTCCAGATTCACTATCTCCACCTCTTCCAACCTTCTCTCTCTCTCATTTTCTTCATTCATCAGCTCCTCAAAGTACTCCATCCACCTTCTCAACACACTCTCCTCGCTCGTCAGCACATTCCCATTTGCGTCCTTTATCACCCGAACCTGCAGCACATCCTTCCCAGCTCGGTCCCTCTGTCTTGCCAATCGGTATAAATCCTTTTCCCCTTCTTTTGTATCCAGCTTCTCATACAGCTCGTCATATGCCTTTTCCTTGGCCATTGCCACCTCTCTTTTTGCTTTTCGACGCCACTCCTTATACTCCTGCCGACTTTCTTCATCTCTCTGACTATCCCACTTCTTTTTAGCCAACCCCTTCTTCCTTATACTTTCCTGTACTTCCTCATTCCACCACCAAGTCTCCTTATCTTCCTTCCTCTGTCCAGATGTCACACCAAGTACCTTCCGAGCTATCTCCCTCACAACTTCTGCTGTCGTTGCCCAATCATCCCACCCATCTTTACCACCATCCAGCGCCTGTCTCACCTCCTCCCTAAATTTCACGCAACAGTCTTCCTCCTTCAGCTTCCACCATCTGGTCCTTGGTTCAGCCCTCACTCTCTTCCTCAACCTCACCTCGAAAGTCATCCTACAGACCACCAATCGATGCTGTCGAGCTACACTCTCCCCTGCCACAACCTTACAGTCACTAATCTCTTTCAGGTTGCATCTCCTACTTAAGATGTAATCCACCTGTGTGCACTTACCTCCACTCTTGTATGTCACCCTGTGTTCCTCCTTCTTCTTGAAATACGTGTTTACCACTGCCATTTCCATTCTTTTTGCAAACTCTACCACCATTTGCCCTTCCACATTTCTCTTGTTGAGACCGTACCTCCCCATCACCTCCTCATCCTCTTTATTCCCTTCCCCAACATGTCCATTGAAATCTGCTCCAATCACCACTCTTTCATCCTTGGATACACTCTCCACCACTTCATCTAACTCACTCCAGAAATCTTCTTTATATTCCATCTCACACCCCATATGTGGGGCATATGCACTGATGACATTCATCATCACCCCTTCAATTTCCAACTTCACACTCATCACTCGGTCAGACACCCTCCTCACCTCCAATACCCTCTTGACATGATCTTCCTTCAGGATTATCCCGACACCATTTCTCCTCCCATCCACACCATGGTAGAACAGTTTGAAACCACCTCCAATGCTCCTCGCCTTACTCCCCATCCACTTGGTCTCTTGTACACACAGTATGTCCACCTTTCTTCTCTCCATCATATCAGCCAACTCTCGCCCTTTGCCAGTCATCGTCCCAACATTCAGAGTTCCAACTCTCACCTCCACACTTCTACCCTTCCCCCTCTCCCACTGCCTCCGGACTCGCCTTCCCCGTCTCCTTCTCCTCCTTCGCCCAGCAGTAGCACAATTTCCACTGGTACCCTGCTGACCACCGGTGCCGGTGGCGGTCGTTGGTAACCCGGGCCTCGACCGATCCGGTATGGAAATTCGTTTTGTTGTCCGCATAATGATTTGGCATAGGTTTTTACGCCGGATGCCCTTCCTGACGCAACCCTGGTCGCCTCTTACGACACACAGGGATATGGTACACCTATTCTAACCGGGGCATACACCGGGCAAATGTATGCAGATATATGTATATATATATTTTTTGAAGACCTTGTCAAGGCTCATATGAGAGCTAACACACAACACACATCAAGGAGTCATTGGACAAGAAGGGCAGGAGTGAGAAGGACAAAACAGTGGGGAACAGAGACATTAGGAGATCTCTGGAAGGGAGAGGGATGTGGTGGGAAACATGGGGAATACAAGATGGACATTACAGGGACTTTCAGGCATGAAAGCAGGGAATTTGAAGGAGGTGGGTTTGGGGTGGATTAACGGGGGTAGAAAAGATCGAGGATTTGGATAGGGGACGATAAGATGGTGGTGAACCATCTTATCGTATCTTATGGTGAACCATCTTATCTTATCTTATAAGCAGTGGTGGTGAACAGCTGTTTTGAAGGCCTGAAGGGAGGAATGGGATTCAACAGAGCGAGGGAGTTTATTCCAAAGGTGGGGAAAAAAGAGGAATGAAAGAGTGAAGATGAGCAGTGATTCGTGATTTTGGTAGTTTTACAAGAAGGGGGTTGTTGGCGGACCTTGAGCGCCCTGTGGAAATATGGTGGGGACAAATCACAGACAGAGTGGGGGGGGAGGGGGGTGAGACCGGAGAGGAGACAGTAGAAGACAGAAAGACCACTGAGCTGCCTGCGGTGAGAGAGTGAGAAGCCCAAAGACTGTCTCATCATGGGAGATACCAATGATCCGAAATGCCTTGGTTTCCACTATGTACAGCCGAGAAAGGTGGGAGGCAGGAGCACCAGCCCAGAGGGGAGAGCACTACTCCATCAGGCGGTGGATGAAAGCTTTGCATGTGGTTTGGAGCTCAGGTGGGCCGAGGAAGGCCTTTGCATGATGTAGGATTCCCAGGCTGGCTTTGGAGGCGAGATTGAAAAATTTGGCTTTCCCTGGAAAGATCATGGCAGATAGTGAGACCCAGAAGCATGAAAGAAAGGACTTCTTCCAGAGGATTGTTGAGAAAGCGGATGGGGGGGGGGTCCAAACAGTCCTTTTGGAGAGACATAGTGAGAGTGTGAGATTTGTCAGGATTGCAAGACATGTTCCACGTGTTGGACCAGTTTGTGATTTTATCCACATCTGCAGTGAGCGAAGAAGCTGCTGCTTGCCGGTCTGAGGGATGGCAGATGGTACGGCAGAGGGTGGAGTCATCAAAGAGATATAGAGGATTTTCCAGAGAGTTGGAAAGATCACTGCTGAAAACCAGAAAAAGAACAGGGCCCAGAACGCTGCCTTGAGGAACTCCAGCCTGGACAGGAAGTGGGAATGAATGAACTCCATTTAGGGCCACACGTTGGCTGCGACAGGAGAGGAAGTCTACGAGCCAAAAGTGGAGATGGCCTTGGATACCATGGGAAGAGAGTTTGGTGAGCAGGGCAGGGCGCCAGACTGTGTCAAAAGCACGTGATATGTCTCGGGATACGGCTCTGATTTCATGTCCGGCATTGAGGACCTCCATCCATTGTTGGGAGAGCAGAATCAGCATATCCAGGGTAGAGTGCCTGGTCTGAAACCAAATTGATGATCAGAAATCAGGCCATTGGAAAAGAAGAAGGATTTAATGTCTGAAGTGATGATGGATTGCATAACCTTGCTGATGATTGGGAGAAGGCTGATTGGTCTGCAGGACAGCGATCTGTTTTTGTACCTTTTTTGTGCAGGGCAGTGATGTTTGCTGATTTCCAAGCAGATGGCAGATGACCTTGAGCTAATGAGAGGGTGAATAGAACAGAGTGAGAGGGCGATCAAGAGCAGATGAGCAGGTTTTTAGGACACGTGGGCTGATGCCGTCTGGACCGGTTGCAGAATCCGAGTCGAGGTTTAACAGCAAGCTCTACACCTTGTCAGGAGAAAAGGACACAGAGTCCAGGGACAGCTGGGTGCGACTGGTAAGGTGGGTACAGGAAGCGATGGGTTTTGGACAATATTTTGATGCAAACACCGAGTTTAGGCATTCAGCCTTTTCACGTGCAGAAGTGTTAGATTATACGTATTATAAAGTGCTGTGTCTGTCTGTCTGTCTGTTTGTCTGTTTGTCGTGTTATAACTTGAGAATGGATTAACGGATTTCAATAAATCGAACTACGGTGGATTCAGGGAACTCCTGGGAAGGTTTTTGATGAATTTTTTTTTAATGAGATATATATATATATATATATATATATATATATATATATATATATATATATATATATATATATATATATATATATATATATATATACATATATATATATATATATATATACACCTAGGTGCAAATGATGTAGGGAAAGTTTACTCAGAGGTTTTGAAAAATAGATACAGGATATTGGGTAAGTGGCTGAAAGCAAAGGGTTGTGAGGTCATGTTTTCTGGGATTCTCCCAAGATTAGGAAACAACAGAGAAATTCTGAGCAGAGCAATAGACGTCAACCAATGGCTGGAAGAATGGTGTTGGGGAGGAACGTTTTACATTTAGGAAGCTGTGGGAATTATTTAGGGGACAAAGGGAGTGTTTTCAGAATGATGGCCGCATGTTAAATAGAAAGGCGGCAGCAAGGTTTGCAGTGGGAATTGAGGAAGGAATTCAGGCTTTTTTTTTTTAGGTCAGTGGAGGGTGGGGAAGCTATAAAGGAAGGAACGGATGATGTAATTGGGATGAGTAAAGCCAGGCAAGAAAATAGAATTTCAGGAAGGGAAAAGTTAAATATATTTTATACCAATGCCAGAATTTTAAATAATAAGATGGAAGAGCTTGAAGCCAAAGTAGATAGCGAGGAGTACGATATAGTTTCAGTGAGTGAGACATGGTTTAAGAAGGAGAGTAATTGGAGGACAGGATTAGAAGGCTACAAGGTGTATCGGTGTGATAGTAAGGAGAGAATAGGAGGAGTCGGAGCAATCTGGGTAAAGGACAGCATTGCATCAAGACAAAGGGATGACATTAAGGAGGGAATTCATGTGCAGGATTCTGTATGAGTAGAGATTAGAGATTGTAAAAACAGTAAGATACTGGTAGAATGCTTTTATAGGGCTTTCCGTGTCAAGAAAGAGTAGGAAGAAGGAGTACATGAAGAATTCAAAACGGTATGTATTAAGGGAAGAGTATTGATTATGGGGGATTTTAACTTGCCAGGGATAGATTGGGTCCAGGAACAGGGAAAGGGCAGAACAGACAAGGATTTCCTCGTTTTAGTCCAGGATTTCTTTTGAACCCAGGTTGTAGATAAGCCCAAAAGGGGGAGTGCAGTGTTCGACCTCCTTTTAAGTAACGATCCCAATATGGTGGAGGAGGTGGAGGTAGGGGAGCATTGAGGAGCAAGTCACCATAACATTGTGTGTGCAAAGACTCTGTTAAGGGTTAGAGTTCAGGATGGTAGGGTAAGGCAATAAGATTTTTGGAAGGCAAATTTTGAGGGTGTGAGGAGAGAGTTGGATGATGTAGATTGAGAGACTCTAACAATAGGACAATCAGCATCAGAGAAATGGCAAACCTTCAAGGACCAAATGTGTCGAGTGCAGAGTAAGTACATTCCAATGAGGTGGAAAACTAGAAACAGAAAGAGACCGAGGTGGTTGAGCAGTGAGATAAGGAATACTATTAAGGAGAAGCAGAATTTCATTTATTAGGTTTAAAATAACAGGACTGGAGTTAGATTTATATCACCACTAGCATAACCCGCACTCTGCGCGACATGTCGGGGTGGGTGTGTTTGAGAAAGGAACTGATGCAGAGTATCAGTAGTAATTTTACTTTAATGCAGTAAGTGGAATACGATTTCAGTTTCAGAACCATTTTATTTACTGTTTTTTGTACCTTGCACCTCATATGGTCTTTGAGATAATGTAAGCCGAATATCACGTTACTCGAGCGCAGAACAAAGTCGAAGATAGCGCGACACGAAACCACAAACTCGGAAATAATATATAAGATGGGAGTAAACAGAGGTAAGTTAAGAAAATAACTCTGCAAGCCAAAAGAGAGTATGAGAAGGATATGGCTAAGAATATTAAACATCATAGCAAGAATTTCTTTAAGTATATCAAGGGAAAAGAACAGGTTAGGACCAGTGTGTGCCCATTGAGGAATAGCACCGGAAGACTGGTTAGTGATGAAAGTGAGATGGCAGGCTTATTAAACAGGTATTTTTCTTCAACTTTTACACAAGAACAGTCAGGAGAATTGCCAATAGCTGAGAGTATCTATCAAGGTGGTGAGGAAGGGATTTTACAGAAGATCCAGGTTGGAGTGGAGGAAGTAAAGGAACAGCTCGGTAATCTAAAAGTACATAAGGCTCCGGGTCCAGATAATCTGCACCCAAGAGTATTGATGGAGGTGGCTGGGCAGGTAAGCGAGATGTTAACGGATATTTTCAATAGTTCACTTGAGTCAGGACAGGTACCGGAGGAATGGAGAGTAGCAATTGTAACATCATTATTTAAGAAAGGATCCAGAGAAGAATTGGGAAAGTATAGACCTGTTAGTTTGACTTCAGTTGTGGGGAAGGTGTTGAAGATATTAATTTTGGAGCAAATGAGGAACTATTTAAATAAATACAAACTAATTAAAGGTTGTCAGCATGGTTTTACCAAAGCTAGTTCCTGTTAAACAAATATTTTAGAGTTCTATGAAGCAGTGTCTGATTGGGTGGATGAGGGAAGGGCAGTGGACATGGTATATCGAGACTTTAAGAAGGCATTTGATGAAGTACCACATCGGAGGTTGTTAGCCACAGTGAGGGCTTGTGGAGTGGTGGTCATGTATCTAATTGGATCGGAAACTGGTTTAGTGGTAGGAAGCAAAGAGTGGCTGTGAGTGGGAGGATGTCTTGCTGGGAGGATCAAAGTAGTGGGGTACCTCAGGGATCAGTACTCGAACCATTACTATTCATTATTTACATCAACGATTTGGATAATGGAGTAAAGAGTAAGCTTTCCAAATTTGCAGATGAAACAAAGCTTGGAGGCGAGGTGGATAGCAGAGGGGGTGGTGATCAGATACAGGAAAGTGTTGATACTTGTAGAGATTGGGCAAAATATTGGCAGATGTAATTTAACCTGAGCAGGTGTAAGGTGTTGGGGATAGGAAAGAACAATGAAAATAGAGATTACAGGATGTAAGGGGGAATTTTGGAGTGTGTCACACAGGAGAAGGATGTGGGGGTGGTAATAGATATGGGAGGTAAACAGGCAGCACAGTGCCGGGTAGCTAGAGGTAAAGCAAATGGGGTTTTAGGTTGTATTTGGAGGGGGATCATCGATAAACCAAAAGAGGTGGTGTTAATATTGTGCAGGAATTTAGTGAGGGTCACATCTAGAATATTGTGTGCAGTTCTGGTCACCACAGTTCCGGAAGGACATGGATGCCATGGAGAGGGTTCAGCGTAGGGCTACTGGATTCTCAGCCTCGCTGGACTCAGTGATGAGGTGCGGTTGAAGGAGATAGGGCTTTATACACTAGAACAGAGGTGATTACGAGGAAATATGACAGAGATGTTTAAGATAATGAAAGGTACAGATAAAATAAGTGTAGATGAATTATTCAACAAAGTAGTCAGTGATCGGACCAGGGGCCATAGCCTGAGAGTGAAGAAGAGGAGAGTTAGGACGGTAGTCAGGAAGGGGACTTAAACTCAGAGAGTAGTTATATTAATGCATGGAATGGTCTCCCTGGGAAGGTAGTGGCAGCAGAAAAAGTAGATAAGTTTAAACTGGAATTGGATAGGTACCTGGAAGTTATGGAGATGGAGGGGTATGGGGATGTTGATAAGACTATTGGGTAGTTTGAGCATTGATGGGTGATTGTGGGCATGTGTACGGAGTGTTGTTGGTGGGGGTCTCATCAGGGACGGTTGTGTGGTTGATGTGTGTTTTTAACCAAGTCCATGCCCCATCCCCTGGGGGGGGGGGTTATTAAAAAAAACCTCCCTGAGGGGAAGAAAAGGGAAAAAAACAATTCATTAATTAAAAACTTTTTTTGCATTTTCTTCCTTGGATCTTGTAGACATGGGTTGGTGTCATGGTCACACAGGTATGATGGTCTGAATGGCCTCCACCTGTGTTGGATTTCCTTGTTACACATATATATATATATATATATATATATATATATATATATATATATATATATATATTCTTCTTCTTTCGGCTGCTCCCGTTAGGGATCAGCACAGTGGATCATCCGTATGATCCGCATCGTGATTTGGCACATGTTTTACGCCGGATGCCCTTCCTGACGCAACCCTGGTCGCTTCTTACGACACAGGGCTATGGTACACCTATTTTAACCGGGGTATACACCAGCCCAGTATACTGGTACTCATTTCGCCGACCTCGGAAGGATGACAGGCTGAGTCAACCCCTGGTGTATTAATTCAGTGGCCCAACGGGGCTTGAACTCAGGACCTTTTGGATCCCAAGCCGCTGCCCTAACCACTGCACCAACACCAGGATATATATATATATATATATATATATATATATATATATATATATATATATATATATATATATATATGTATATATATATATATATATATATATATATATATATATATATATATATATATATGTATATATGTATATTTTTATATATCTATATATATATATATATATATATATATATATATATATTTATATATATATATATTGTTGCGAATTCGCGCCCGCCGGCATGCGAACGGCCACGTGACTCGAATCGAGGCACGTTGCCCACCGGACGGACAATTCAGTCGTGACCCTCCGGGAACTATCGCCCGGAGCCAGTCACGGGTGGGCCTTTCGACCTCACCACAATAGTGCCAATCGGCCACCCGCGTAGGATCGAGTTGTTCGCCAAACTCGACCTACCTAAGTACCCACGCGGATGGTAAACCGGGCGATCGTACCTCGCAGCAGGTCGACTCCAGACACGAGCCGCTGGGGCGGCCCGTTCCGTACTATCGGGATAACCGAGCAGTGTCATCGTCAACCTGGACGGTTCAGATTAATTACCAGGATCTTGCACCCGCTACGAACCCTTGACGTGAAGCAGGATGGAGAGTCAATGGAGAAAAGACAAAGCGAAACGGGAACAGTTCAACATGCAAGCACTTTATTTACACGACACACGGAGAGCACACATATAGCAATTAAAACAATAATGAACAAAAAGCAAATGTAATACGACCGACTAACGCGTACACATGGCAACACTTATACAGTTCTACTTTACAAGACAGGCGTCACAAGATCCATTCAAAAACAAAAGAAAAGGCCACCCTCAAAGACAAGGGGGCAGACGGGGCCCGTGGGCCTTTATGGCGTGGGAATTGGCAGACCGAACGAGTCCCACGAGACCGTTGCAGGTTACCTGCATCCTCGCGGTGCGATGGTGGGTGAGCTCTCTCCGCGCTCCTTGTACGAACGCGCAGGTCCGCGCGACACAGCTGGCAGAGCGGCACCTCCAGTCCGTGTCCCCTCCGCGACGTCTGGACTCTCCACCGATTGCAAGCTCCAACGAGCGGGTCGCTCTACGGACCGCTTCTCCAAGACCCAGACTGGCAGAAGACCATGAACCGCCGACTGAAACTGACACTCTCACCGACCGCCCTGACCTGACCTCCTCTGACCTGATTTCCTCTGACCTGACTTCTCTCCCAGCGGCACCTCCGTGCGCCCTTTTATTTCCCCGGCACCCCGCCCCTCCCTTCGCGGAACGCGGGGGGGGGAGGGGGGGAAACATTCCACCAGAGAAATTGGGGCGGGAGTTGAGCTTCCAACCGTCATTCTTGTTTACCAGAGAAATCGGGGTGGGAGTTGTTGTTGTTCCCCTTTTGTGTTCGTGGAGATGTTGACGGTTGCTGGCGGAGTGGTGAGGATGGCGTGGTTGTTGAGAGGCAGGTGTGGTTGTGGTTGTTGTGAAGCGGCGTTGTGGTTGGTGGTTGTGAGGTGGTTGGTTCAAAATAAAGATAGAACAGAAAAACGGCTATCTCAAAGCGTAGCAGCCCAAATGGATCACATAAATTCCCTCTAAACAACGGGTTTGGGGCTAACTACACATGTACTTAGAGATATCTCACCTACGGGCCCTTCATAGTGTAATGCGAATTTCCACAGCCGTAACAATATCTTCTTCTTCTTTTGGCTGCTCCCGTTAGGGGGTCGCCACAGCAGATCATCCGTATGATCTGCATAATGATTTGGCACATGTTTTACGCCGGATGCCCTTCCTGACGCAACCCTGGTCTCCTCTTACGACACAGGGATATGGTACACCTAATTTCAACTGGGGTATATATATATATATATATATATATATATATATATATATATATATATATATATATATATATATATATATATATATATATATATATATATATATATATATATATATATATATATATATACATATATCATAAAAAGAGCCGTGTCTGTTTGTGTGTTTGGCATGTTATAACTTGAGAACGGATTCACGGATTTCAATAATTTGAACTACGGTGGATTGAGGGAACTCCTGGGAAGGTTTGTGATGAAAAAACAATAAATTTCATGGGTACATGGGCACACGTGGTGAAACTTTAAATGCTAACTTGTGACGCTGGTTATCCCCAAACTCTTAGGAATCCTTTTTCCTCTTGCCCTATTGATTAGCCATCACAGCAAAGATTGGTATTTCCAAAAGCGAAGCGATGGGTCTTATATTGTGGTTGATATTGAATATGTCGAGGGAGTTTGGCGACGAACGGAGACAGTGGTATTACTTGTTATGGATGGAATTTTTTTATGTGCAGAAAATCTCACCTCATGAGGTCGCAAAATGACAAAGGATCAATGGGGAATGGGGAGATACAGACATTGCATGTGAGTGAATGAGTGGCAGAAGGGAAAGGGGCACGGCAGGGAGGATGATCATGAGGAGTCGAAGAGAGCAGAGGAGAAAGCATAAGTTGACGATGGGTAGCACTTTAGAAAATCGGAGGGAGGGGCACGGGATAACAGACACAGGGACTTCCTTTTCACCAGAGCCATTGCGACAGGGCAGGCAAAGCCGAGAGGGATGACCTTGAATGTGTATTTGGCGTTCACAAACTGACGAGGTACTACGTACTAGCACACAGAGGTGTTCTCTTTTCAACAGGTGCCACATGATCCAATCGGTCTCACAGGCAAAATGTTATCAATTGAGTGATTATTTATTTTACTGATGAAGACAAAAAAACAGAAACAGCTTATCTGCTGGCTTGCATACTCCCCCTTGTGGGTTATAGTCGTTAATTCAAGGAAAGATCTCTTTCCCATCCCTTCCCCTTCAAGCAACTTTAATTTATCCCCAATCCCACTTGAAATACATATTGTGCCAAGAGCTCATCGGTTGGTATAAATTGTGTCCACGATACCTGTCCACTCCACGAGCGCAAGGATCCATGACTGTCGGTTCTGAGCTCATCCTTATTTTGAACATCATAAAGCTTTCAGCTCCTTACCATCCTTTCCCTTCTTCGGGCCCTGTCACACCTTGACGTTTTAGCCAGCGTATGGCGACGTATCAAAATGTATGTAAAACGCTGGCGTACACTGAACTACTGATGTTTTTTTTCAGTTTTGGGCGTATTCATAATGTATTAGTAACGTACACAGAACGTTTCGATAACTTATTGTTAACTTATACCAACGAATGCTTAACGTGTTGTCAGCGTTCACAACTTATGCCCAACGATAGTCTAACTTATGCATAGCGCGCAGCAGCATATCGCCGACGATCACGTGGTGTAGCCTATTAAAAGGCTGCCGTTCGACGATTCAAATCATAACCGCACTAAACATCAAAGTGTCAACATCACCGTCATGCCCCGTCACACCTTGACGTTTTAGCCAGCGTATGACGACGTGTGAAAGATTTGTCTAAAACGCTGGAACACATCAAATACGTTATGGGTAAGTTTTGTATACGTTAAGAGCACGCTGAAGCACGCTGGCATACGTCGTAGTACGCCAAGCTCGTTGACAAATTTTAAGCATGCTCAAAATTTTTCGACGTATGCCAGCGTATGACTCCACGTTCCGCATACGCTGGCCAAAAGTTGTAGGCACATTATGCAATTATTGACACACGTTACTTGAAAGTTACTCATAAGTCAAAACACGTCGAGGTAATGTTTAGCATACCCGAAACTTATTTCTAGCCTATGAGTAACGTGCTTTGAACCTATGTAACGTATCTCCAACGCATATTGACGTATGTAGACATATTTGACGTCTTCCGGATGACCACAGAACTTGCTGAACGTGTTTCTCACTTACAGCTACCGTATAATGACGTATTGGCAGCGTTTAGGGGAATTGGTATATAAAAATGGGGTTCACAGGAGGAACCCTTCAGTGTTCCAGACTCCATGGTGAGTAGATGTCCATGTCAGTAGTGTCAGTAGTAGTAGTAGTAGTGGTGGTAGTCGTAGTCGTAGGTGAACGTGATGGGGAGGGTGTGGGTGATGATGGATCCTCCTAGCGTCCGCGTCCACGGCCACAGCCAGGAGACTTCTTTGCAGCATTCTTCGAAGTTTTCTTCGGCATGACGGTTATGTTGACACTTCGATGTCTAGTGCGGTTATGATTTGAATCGTCGAGCGGCAGCCTTTTAATAGTCTACGCCATGTGATTGTCCCCGATACGCTGCTGCGCTATGCATAAGTTGGACTATCGTTGGGCATAGGTTGTGAACGCCGACAACACGCTAAGCATTCGTTGGTATAAGTTATCGAAACGTTCTGTGTACGTTACTAATACGTTATGTATACGTCCAACTCGTTATGAATACGCCCAAAACTGAAAAAAACATCAAGAGTTCAGCGTACGCCAGCGTTTTACATACATTTTGATACGTTGCCATACGCTGGCTAAAACGTTAAGGTGTGACAGGGCTCTCATAGGTTAGAAATACGTTTCGGGTACGCTAAACTTTATCTCGACGTGTTTCGACTTATGAGTAACTTACAAGTAACGTGTGTCGACGTGTGTCAACGATCGCATAACGTGCCTACAACTTATGGCCAGCGTATGCGGAACGTGTGAGTCATACGCTGGCATACGTCGAAAAATTTTGAGCATGCTTAAAATTTGTCAACGAGCTCGGCGTACTACGACGTATACCAGCGTGCTCTTAACGTATACAAAACTTACCCATAACATATTCGACGTGTGCCAGCGTTTTGGACAAATTCTTCATATGTCGGCATATGCTGGCTAAATCGTCAAGGTGTGACATGGCCTTTGCATGGAACTTCTGTTTGAAAACAGAATAACCCATGATGTTTTGTGATTTTACATGTTCGACTTCTCCATGATGTTTTGTAATTTTACATGTCAGACTTATTCATGATGTTTTGTCATTTTTCTTGTTAGACTTCTCCATAATGTTTTGACTTCTCCAGATCGTGATTCTTTCCACTCGAAACCTCCCACTCCCCCCCCCCAACCCCCTGTCCCTGCATGCAATTGTTGATTTCAAACATCATTTAACTCTTGCATGAGCTATCACCTGTTTATAACAATAAACTGTGAAATAGCATTGCCAAATTTCCCCTTCCTCGAGTTGTCGACATTTTCCTCATTAAACAATCACAGTTATGTCTGCCAAAGCTTGGCTTGTTTTGTGTTTCTGTCTGAGCTCTTTCCTCACTATGTCCTGATCGCTGATCAGCAGGTTCCAAAGAATCCCATAAAATCAACCGCACTGTGTTGGGTCATTGTCCAATGACTGTGCAGATGCATGTTCACCAGATATAAACGTGGTGTGTGTGTGTGTGTGTGTGTGTGTGTGTGTGTGTGTGTGTGTGTGTGTGTGTGTGTGTGTGTGTGTGTGTGTGTGTGTGTGTGTGTGTGTGTGTGTGTGTGTGTGTGTGTGTGTGTGTGTTCATATGGCTCCATCCAGGAAAATCCATCGACTATCATTGAAATAGAACTTTGTCACAAAAAAGAATGATCACATGGACCCTGAAACACCACATGAGCCCTCCCATCCCTCACCTGTCAGCCTGTGTGCCCTTGAGCTTGTAGAGCCAACGTTATCAACGGGTGGAATGGATGGGGGAAAGGGGCAGAGAAGGGTGGCGGGCAGCAGCGACTCCCAATCCTTCCTGCGATTGTCAGGAACCCTGGGGATGTGACGTAAACATTCATGCCACACTTTTCTTCTGCTCTCAGTCGCTTGCTTTCAGTTTTCATGACTCAATTTGATCTTGAACTTTTAAGATCCATCTTCCTCATGTGCGGAATATAATTCCTTTAATCAGTTTGCAAGTGGCGCTGGCAGGATGGCTTAGAGGGATGCCCACTCGTGTCCAAGCTGCCGAGCCTGGGTTCGAATCCTGACCCAGCTATAAACTGTCATCCTGGTGTTTCACAGGCAGGATGATTCATCAATGTGTGTGCCGTCCCACAGATGGATGTTAAACTGGACGTCTCGTCTGCTGGCATTCGTTGGTGGACGTTAACATGTCCTATGGTGTTCTTTGCAACAAGTAGGTGGGTTATTGTTGTGGGCTGGGATTCGGCGGTGATAAACGACACGAGGTGGAGCAGTGGAGTAGTCTCCCACCGAACACCCGGAATTTCGGTCGTGACTCTCGGATAAGTCCGAAAGGTCATGGATCCCTTCGCGGACCGTGGTCGCCAATATTTTAACGGTGTGGGGTAGGGTTAATTGCCTAATTTCAGTATACCTAAGTACCCACGTCATCCAACTACCGGGGAAAACCACACCCTCGACGGAACGGACCGTTTACCGAGCCCAAGCCGGATATAAACCGAGCGGGGATTACCAAGAACCGTCGGTCCCAATGAACAATTTACCAGCCCAAACGGCCTCACTAATTCTCAATACGCACCGTGCTGGGTCAATGAAGGAAAACACAGACGACAAACTGGAACATTTAACACGGGGGTTTATTTTACAATAGGCAATAATCGGGAAGGGAGACACGGAGCAGAGTTATCACGAATAAGAAATGTAATTCAAGATGTACAAGGTACTTAACAATTCTACTTACAGACAGGGCCCACGGACGGACACACACACACACACACACACACACACACACACACACAAGAAAATGGACCCCGTGGGTCTTTATTCGGTAGAGCCGGGCCGGGGTACCTTCCCGCCTCGTGCGGCCACACCGACTCCAAATCACCACGGTGGGACTCGAACCCACGACCCGAAGTCCACGGCCCACGAACGAGACCAAGCCAACACGACTGCCGACGCTAAGCAATCGCCACGATCACTGCTCGACTCTCTTGAGGTGGGAGCGGTTTCTTTCCTCGCCACTCGCCTCCTGATTGGACGGTTCCATCATGCGATTCGCTGGCCGTTCCTCATTGGACAGGCCCACGGTAGGCGGGGCTACTCCCACCTTTCTGGAGCGGAGTCGGATCTGAGGCGATGGAGGCTCCGCCCATGCCTTCAGCCAAAAACACATGGGCAATGGTGACCGGGTTGAGTGACGGTGCCCTCGTTGTTGTTGTTGTTGTTGTTGTTGTTGTTGTTGTTGTTGTATAAAAACCTAACTAAAAAAATAACTCGTAGCGCACACACGAAATTCCCATGAGACAGAAGGAGGGATTCTTACTATAAACACATACTTATCAAAATAACTAAGCTGCGGGGGCTGCTGTCTGTTTGTGTGCAAAAGGCTTCCAGATTCGTAACACTATTACTGGCATCATGAGCAAATTACAAATTCCTGCCCAAGACTTAGTCGAACATAAGGCCTGGCCAGCAGGTTCGTGAAAGACTTGGGCCAAGTTTCCCCCACCCAACCCGACAAGAAAATGGAAATAATTTCGATCGTTAAAGATGAATTTGTTCAGGTCCCATCGTGAAGGGTTGTCCACCTGAACCACACCTCTACACATCCACAGTGCTCGCAGCTTGGGGTTTGCTTAACTGCTAAGATGGCTAAAGCTGGATAATGATTATACAATATACATAGTGTACAATGGCTAACATTCTGAACAGGAGCAAAATTTAAACATCGAGTCTCTGAATTGTAACTATAAAAGAGGGGGGGGGGGGCCAAACGGGTAGTAAATGCATTTTCTCTTAAACTCATTTTACTATATGTGTATATATATATATATATATATATATATATATATATATATGTATATATATATATGTATATATATATATATATATATATATATATATATATATATATATATATATATATATATATATATATATATATATATATATTTATATATACACACACAGTATATATAACATACAGTGTTATCGCATGGCTTGGGGGTGTAGGGGAGGGGGTAGGAAGAGCTGCGACAAGTTTACCTGCGGTAAAGATCAGCCTGAGATTGAATCAGTTCATCTTTGTATTACAGACCATAAGTTTGTCAAGTTTGGTTGAAATCCTTTGATTGGTTCACAAGTTATTGCAGTAACACAGATTTTCACATAACACACACTTGAACCCAAAATCGAATCAGTTCTTCATTGCATCATAACACCCCCTCCGCAAACTTTTATAAATTTACCCCTCCTCAACCCACAAACTTTTATAAATGGGGCTTCCTCCCCCCCCCACAAACGCTTATAAATGGGATCCCCCCACAACCTTTTATAAATGGTGCTTCATCCCCCCCTAACAAACGTTTATAAATGTGCTTCATCCCCCCCCCCACAAACTTTTATAAATTTAGCCCTCCTCTCCCCACAAACTTTTATAAATGGGGCTTCCTCCCCCCCACCCACAAACGCTTATAAATGATGCTTCATCCCCCTAACAAACGTTTATAAATGTGCTTCATCCCCCCCACCCACAAACTTTTATAAATGTAGCCCTCCTCCCCCCACACACTTTTATAAATGGGACTTCCTCCCCCCTCAAACTTTTAGAAATGGTGCTTCATCTCCCCCCCTAACAAACGTTTATATATAAATGGTGCTTCAGCCCGCCCCCCTAGCAAACGTTTATAAATGTGCTTCATCCCCCCTCACAAACTTTGTAAATGACACCCCTCCCCCACAAACTTTTAGAAATGTACCCCTCCTCCCCCACAAACTTTTAGAAATGGGGCTTCCTCCCCCACAAACTTTTATAAATGGGGCTTCCTCCCCCCACAAACTTTTATAAATGGGGCTTCCTCCCCCACAAACTTATGTAAATGGAGCTTCCTCCCCCCTCAAACTTTTATAAATGGGGCTTCCTCCCCCACAAACTTTTGTAAATGGTACCCCTCCCCTTCTCCACAAATATTTTTGAATGGTGCCCTCCTCCCCCTCTCCCTGCATGGAGATGCTTATAAATGACACCTCCTCCCCCACAAACTATTATAAATGTAGCCCTCCTCCCCCACAAACTTTTATAAATGGGGCTTCCTCCCCCACAACCTTTTATAAATGGTGCTTCATCTCCCCCTAACAAACGTTTATAAATGGTGCTTCATCCCCCCCCTCCTCACAAACTTTTATAAATGGTGCTTCATCCCCCCCTAACAAACGTTTATAAATGGGGCTTCATCCCCCCCTAACAAACGTTTATAAATGGGGCTTCATCCCCCCCTAACAAACGTTTATAAATGGGGCTTCATCCCCCCCTAACAAACGTTTATAAATGGGGCTTCATCCCCCCCTAACAAACGTTTATAAATGTGCTTCATCCCTCCCCCCCACAAACTTTTATAAATGTACCCCTCCTCCCCCACAAACTTTTATAAATGGGGCTTCCTCCCCCTCAAACTTTTATAAATGGGGCTTCCTCCCCCCCACCCACAAACTTTTATAAATGTACCCCTCCTCCCCCACAAACTATTATAAATGGGGCTTCCTTCCTCCCACAACCTTTTATAAATGGTGCTTCATCTCCCCCCTAACAAACGTTTATAAATGGTGCTTCATCCCCCCCCTAACAAACGTTTATAAATGTGCTTCATCCCCCCCTCACAAACTTTGTAAATGACACCCCTCCCCCCACAAACTTTTATAAATGTACCCCTCCTCCCCCCACAAACTTTTAGAAATGGGGCTTCCTCCCCCCACAAACTTTTATAAATGGGGCTTCCTCCCCCCACAAACTTTTATAAATGGGGCTTCCTCCCCCACAAACTTATGTAAATGGAGCTTCCTCCCCCCTCAAACTTTTATAAATGGGGCTTCCTCCCCCCACAAACTTTTGTAAATGGTACCCCTCCCCCTTCTCCACAAACATTTTTGAATGGTGCCCTCCTCCCCCTCTCCCTGCATGGAGATGCTTATAAATGACACCTCCTCCCCCACAAACTATTATAAATGTAGCCCTCCTCCCCCACAAACTTTTATAAATGGGGCTTCCTCCCCCACAACCTTTTATAAATGGTGCTTCATCTCCCCCTAACAAACGTTTATAAATGGTGCTTCATCCCCCCCTCCTCACAAACTTTTATAAATGGTGCTTCATCCCCCTAACAAACGTTTATAAATGGGGCTTCATCCCCCCTAACAAACGTTTATAAATGGGGCTTCATCCCCCCTAACAAACGTTTATAAATGGGGCTTCATCCCCCCAACAAACGTTTATAAATGGGGCTTCATCCCCCCTAACAAACGTTTATAAATGTGCTTCATCCCTCCCCCCACAAACTTTTATAAATAGGGCTTCATCCCCCCTAACAAACGTTTATAAATGGGGCTTCATCCCCCTAACAAACGTTTATAAATGGGGCTTCATCCCCCTAACAAACGTTTATAAATGGGGCTTCATCCCCCCTAACAAACGTTTATAAATGGTGCTTCATCCCCCCCCTCCTCACAAACTTTTATAAATGGTGCTTCATCCCCCTAACAAACGTTTATAAATGGGGCTTCATCCCCCCTAACAAACGTTTATAAATGGGGCTTCATCCCCCCTAACAAACGTTTATAAATGGGGCTTCATCCCCCCTAACAAACGTTTATAAATGTGCTTCATCCCTCCCCCACAAACTTTTATAAATGTACCCCTCCTCCCCCACAAACTTTTATAAATGGGGCTTCCTCCCCCCTCAAACTTTTATAAATGGGGCTTCCTCCCCCCACAAACTTTTATAAATGGGGCTTCCTCTCCCCACAAACTTTTATAAATGGGGCTTCCTCCCCCCCCACCCACAAACGCTTATAAATGATGCTTCATCCCCCCTAACAAACGTTTATAAATGTGCTTCATCCCCCCACCCACAAACTTTTATAAATGTACCCCTCCTCCCCCACAAACTATTATAAATGGGGCTTCCTTCCCCTCCCACAACCTTTTATAAATGGTGCTTCATCTCCCCCCCCCCTAACAAACGTTTATAAATGGTGCTTCATCCCCCCTAACAAACGTTTATAAATGTGCTTCATCCCCCCTCACAAACTTTTGTAAATGACACCCCTCCCCCACAAACTTTTATAAATGTACCCCTCCTCCCCCACAAACTTTTAGAAATGGGGCTTCCTCCCCCACAAACTTTTATAAATGGGGCTTCCTCCCCCACAAACTTTTATAAATGGGGCTTCCTCCCCCACCAACTTATGTAAATGGGGCTTCCTCCCCCTCAAACTTTTATAACTGGGGCTTCCTCCCCCCCCAAACTTTTGTAAATGGTACCCCTCCCCCTTCTCCACAAATATTTTTGAATGGTGCCCTCCTCCCCCCTCTCCCTGCATGGAGATGCTTCTAAATGACACCCCCTCCCCCACAAACTATTATAAATGTAGCCCTCCTCCCCCACAAACTTTTATAAATGGGGCTTCCTCCCCCCACAACCTTTTATAAATGGTGCTTCATCTCCCCCCTAACAAACGTTTATAAATGGTGCTTCATCCCCCCCCCTCCTCACAAACTTTTATAAATGGTGCTTCATCCCCCCCTAACAAACGTTTATAAATGGGGCTTCATCCCCCCCTAACAAACGTTTATAAATGGGGCTTCATCCCCCCCTAACAAACGTTTATAAATGGGGCTTCATCCCCCCCAACAAACGTTTATAAATGTGCTTCATCCCTCCCCCCACAAACTTTTATAAATGGGGCTTCCTCCCCCCTCAAACTTTTATAAATGGGGCTTCCTCCCCCCACAAACTTTTGTAAATGGTACCCCTCCCCCTTCTCCACAAACATTTTTGAATGGTGCCCTCCTCCCCCCTCTCCCTGCATGGAGACGCTTATAAATGACACCTCCCCTCCCCCCAGAGGTGGGGTACCTTTAAGGACTTAAAATGAATGGTACACCTAAATGTAGAATTGCCATTGTAATCCCAAAAACCTCAACGCTTTGTCAGATGGATCTGTTAAGTAAACTGCAAGCGGGTTGCACAGCTGTCGGACTCTCATAATACAGGTTCCTAATGAGGGTAGAGATAAAGCCAAGTTTATAAGTTGATCATTTTTGGGGTTTTTCCGGCCCTCAGGACATCCACAAACGGTTGTGAACGTCTTCCTTGCTGACATTTCTACTCGAAATCGGTTCCTGCTTCAAAAGCAACCCACTATCAGGGCTTTGGACTTGACCAGTGGACTGACACACACCTGGTACAGGTACAGGTACTGGCCTCATCTGAAGAAGGGCGGACTGATTCGTGTAATACCGTTCCTGCAACACACCATGGTGGTGGTTTACAGTTGGGCCGGAATAAAACCCAGGCTCGACATCTGAAAGATGAGCACACTACCTATGAGCTATCCCGTCTTCCCTGGAAAATGGTTAAAAGTGGGCGAATCCCTTGGGTGGGATAAGAGAAAGGCATTGTTTTGTGGGCACAAATTTAATAATGAATGATCAATGCAAATCAGCATGTCAAAGGGAGAAAAAGGACAAAAGGGAGGAAGTGTATTTCACATCATTATTTCATACCAAATACAGGTCAGACAATTTCAATAATTCTGGTTGTGCATACCTGAGTAATCAGCGAAGGTATGACCAAGATTATTGTGCTCATGAGCAAGCGCAGTGCCGGTAATCTCTCCGTGCAACAAATCAATGAGCCTGGCAAGGTCATCCAGACAGTTCATCAAGAATATGGGTCCTGGTATCGATTCCTGTTCAAATAACATCGACAGAAATAATAATGTCATCACATAGCTTGGTTTAAAGCTGTCTAAGTGATATAGTGGATATGTATATCACCGAACCAGCATGCTATACTATGACGTGATATATGTACATATTATATATATATATATATTTATATATATATATATATATATATATATATATATATATATATATGTATATGGTTATATATATATATGTATATATGGATATATATGTATATCTATGGAAATATATGTATATATATGTATATATATATATATATATATATATATATATATATATATATATATATATATATATATATATATATATATTGTTGTGGGGCCGAGTTTCGGTGGCAAGCACGACCGCTAGATGGAGCAGTAGAGTCGGCTCCACCGAACACCCGGAATTTATAGGTCGTCACCCCGGATAACTCCGGAACCGACGGGTCCCTTATCGGACCGAAGATTGCCAATAGGTCGACCGCGTGGGATAGGGTCGATTGCCAATTTCAATTTACCTAAATACCTACGTCGTACAAACTACCGGGGAAATTCACCCTCGGCGGAGCTCTAGCTGAACAAGCCAGTAGCGTGCTTGAACTGTGCGTAACCTGAGGGGATGGTTACCGAGATCCGTCGATCCAAATGCACAATTTACCCTCGCTACTTCTCAACACGCACCATGCTAAACCAATGAAAGAAACACAAAAACGAGCTGAAACATTTAAAAGGGGATTCATTTATAATGGGGGGGGGGGGAGGGAACACACAAAGAGCAGAGTTATCTAACTATAAGAAATTCAGTCAATGTACAAGCAAAAGCACTTATCCAGTTTCTACTTAAAGATGGGCCCACACACAGACACACAGTAATGGACCCCAATGGTCTTTATAGGAGGCCTCCAGCTCGAGGACAGGTGAGCTCAGAACCAGAGCTATCTGAGTGAGTTAGATGAAGTGGTGGAGAGTGTATCCAAGGATGAAAGAGTGGTGATTGGAGCAGATTTCAATGGACATGTTGGGGAAGGGAATAAAGAGGATGAGGAGGTGATGGGGAGGTACGGTCTCAACAAGAGAAATGTGGAAGGGCAAATGGTGGTAGAGTTTGCAAAAAGAATGGAAATGGCAGTGGTAAACACGTATTTCAAGAAGAAGGAGGAACACAGGGTGACATACAAGAGTGGAGGAAAGTGCACACAGGTGGATTACATCTTAAGTAGGAGATGCAACCTGAAAGAGATTAGTGACTGTAAGGTTGTGGCAGGGGAGAGTGTAGCTCGACAGCATCGATTGGTGGTCTGTAGGATGACTTTAGAGGTGAGGTTGAGGAAGAGAGTGAGGGCTGAACCAAGGACCAGATGGTGGAAGCTGAAGGAGGAAGACTGTTGCGTGAAATTTAGGGAGGAGGTGAGACAGGCGTTGGATGGTGGTAAAGATGGGTGGGATGATTGGGCAACGACAGCAGAAGTTGTGAGGGAGATAGCTAGGAAGGTACTTGGTGTGACATCTGGACAGAGGAAGGAAGATAAGGAGACTTGGTGGTGGAATGAGGAAGTACAGGAAAGTATAAGGAAGAAGGGGTTGGCGAAAAAGAAGTGGGATAGTCAGAGAGATGAAGAAAGTCGGCAGGAGTACAAGGAGTGGCGTCGAAAAGCAAAAAGAGAGGTGGCAAAGGCCAAGGAAAAGGCATATGACGAGCTGTATGAGAAGTTGGATACAAAAGAAGGGGAAAAGGATTTATACCGATTGGCAAGACAGAGGGACCGAGCTGGGAAGGATGTGCTGCAGGTTAGGGTGATAAAGGACGCAAATGGGAATGTGCTGACGAGCGAGGAGAGTGTGTTGAGAAGGTGGATGGAGTACTTTGAGGAGCTGATGAATGAAGAAAATGAGAGAGAGAAGGTTGGAAGAGGTGGAGATAGTGAATCTGGAAGTGGGGTGGATCAGTAAGGATGAAGTGAGGACTGCTATGAAGAAGATGAAAAGTGGAAAGGCGGTTGGCCCAGATGGTATACCAGTGGAGGCATGGAAGTGCTTAGGAGAGATGGCAGTGGTGTTTGTTAACCAGATTGTTTAATAAAGTCTTGGAAAGTGAGAGGATGCCGGAGGAGTGGAGATTAAGTGTGCTGGTTCCGATTTTCAAGAATAAGGGTGATGTGCAGAGCTGTGGAAATTACAGAGGGATAAAGTTGTTAAACCACACCATGAAGTTGTGGGAAAGAGTAGTGGAAGCTCGGTTGAGAGGAGAGGTGATGATCTGTGAGCAGCAATATGGGTTTATGCCAGGAAAGAGCACCACTGATGCGATGTTTGCTTTGAGAATGTTGATGGAGAAGTATAGGGAAGGCCAGAAAGAGTTACATTGTGTGTTTGTGGATTTAGAGAAAGCTTATGATAGGGTGCCAAGAGAGGAGTTGTGGCATTGTATGAGGAAGTCGGGAGTGTTGGAGAAGTATGTGAGGATCGTGCAGGATATGTATGAGGACAGTGTGACAGCGGTGAGGTGTGCGGTAGGAATGACGGACCGGTTTAAGGTTAAAGTGGGATTGCACCAAGGATCGACTCTGAGCCCTTTCCTGTTTGCAATGGTGATGGACAGGTTGACGGACGAGATCAGACTGGAGTCTCCATGGACCATGATGTTCGCGGATGACATCATGATCTGTAGGGAGAGTAGGGAGCAGGCTGAATCGAGCCTTGAGAGGTGGAGGTACGCACTGGAGAGAAGGGGAATGTTAGTCAGTAGGAGTAAGACGGAGTACATGTGCGTAAATGAGAGGGAGGGTGGTGGTATGGTGCGGTTGCAAGGAGTTGAGGTGGGGAAGGTGGATTGGTTTAAATACTTGGGATCAACTGTCCAAAGTAACGGAGAGTGTGGGAGAGAAGTGAAAAAGAGAGTGCAGGCAGGATGGAGTGGGTGGAGAAGAGTTGCAGGAGTGATTTGTGACAGAAGGGTAGCTGCAAGAGTGAAGGGGAAAGTATACAAGACGATAGTGAGACCAGCTATGTTGTATGGTTTGGAGGCGGTGGCGCTAACAAAAAGACAGGAAGCAGAGCTGGAGGTGGCAGAGTTAAAGATGCTGCGATTCTCGTTGGGAGTGACGAGGATGGATAGGATAAGAAATGAGTGTATTAGAGGGACAGCGCAGGTAGGACGGTTTGGAAACAAAGTGAGAGAGGCGAGATTGAGATGGTTTGGACATGTGCACAGGAGGGAAACGGAGTATATCGGGAGAAGGATGTTGAAGATGGAGCCGCCAGGCAGGAGGAGAAGAGGAAGGCCAAAGAAGAGGTTCATGGATGCGGTGAGGGCGGACATGCGGGTGGTTGGAGTGTCAATGGAAGATGTGGAGGATAGAGCGAAATGGAGACAGTTGGTCCGCTGTGGCGACCCCTAACGGGAGCAAGCCGAAAGAGGAAGAAGAATGTATATATATGTATATATATATATATATATATATATATATATATATATATATATATATATATATATATATATATATATTGTTGTGGGGCCGAGTTTCGGTGGCAAGCACGACCGCTAGATGGAGCAGTAGAGTCGGCTCCACCGAACACCCGGAATTTATAGGTCGTCACCCCGGATAACTCCGGAACCGACGGGTCCCTTATCGGACCGAAGATTGCCAATAGGTCGACCGCGTGGGATAGGGTCGATTGCCAATTTCAATTTACCTAAATACCTACGTTGTACAAACTACCGGGGAAATTCACCCTCGGCGGAGCTCTAGCTGAACAAGCCAGTAGCGTGCTCGAACTGTGCGTAACCTGAGGGGATGGTTACCGAGATCCGTCGATCCAAATGCACAATTTACCCTCGCTACTTCTCAACACGCACCATGCTAAACCAATGAAAGAAACACAAAAACGAGCTGAAACATTTAAAAAGGGATTCATTTATAATGGGGGGGGGGGAGGGAACACACAAAGAGCAGAGTTATCTAACTATAAGAAATTCAGTCAATGTACAAGCAAAAGCACTTATCCAGTTTCTACTTAAAGATGGGCCCACACACAGACACACAGTAATGGACCCCAATGGTCTTTATAGGAGGCCTCCAGCTCGAGGACAGGTGAGCTCAGAACCAGAGCTATCTCGGACCTTCCTGCCTCGTGCGGTCTTCGACGTTCTAGATCGGCGGGACTCGAACCCACAACTCAATGCCGCTGCAAGCACCGGGTATGGAGGGCAGCGTCAAGCTCTCGCACGCTCCTCCGGCATGCGACGAGACCAGAAGCCAGCGACAAGGCAAGACCAGAAGCCAGTGACGAGGCGAGGCCAGAAGCCAGCGACAGGATGAGACCAGAAGCCAGCGACAGGACGAGACCAGAAGCCAGCGACAGGACGAGACCAGAAGAACCAGCTAACCACGCTGTCCCGTCTATTTTTCCCTCCCTGGCGTCGGAGGCGGTTGGGGACGTGTTTCACCCCTCCGCACACTTCATTCACCGGGGAAATCCGTCGTCTTTCCATGATTGGTCAAGGGCGTCTCGATTCCCCGCCCTCCGAAGAGGCTTTGCTTCTCTTGGAGCCTGCTCTGCGCCCATTGGCTGAAAAATGAGGCATACCCTCATTTGGCGCCAGGCCAGAACGAAACGCTTCGTGAGCTCGCGAACAGCATGGTAAATGCCGTGAGCAGTGTTGTTGTTGGCGTAGTCATAAGTGTAACAAGGACAAATGGGTCCAAGAGCCATGTCCTAAAGGTTTTGTCTTCACCAGAAGAAGAAGAAGAACAAGAACAAGAAGAAGAAGAAGAAAAAAAACAAAAAAAACAACAACTTCCGATATTTCTTCACGTGCCTTGACGGAGCCAATAGCGAGACCCATCATGGACGATCGTCGTTCATGACGAGAAAATTGTGTATTTACGAAATTACAATACAATAAATGGAATTATCTTTAAATAGTAACGTGAACTTTTTGAAACTTTCAAGCAAATGTCCGAATATATTTAAAAGTTCATGATAGACGCTCTCACAAGGCACTCTCAATGGGAGGATGTGTACAAGTGTTTAGTATTTAAGGAGATCCGGATCCTGTATATAAAAGAGCCGAGTCCGAAAGGTTTTGGAAGAAGAAGAAGAAGAAGAAGAAGAAGAAGAAGAAGAAGAAGAAGAAGAAGAAGAAGAAGAAGAAGAAGAAGAAGAAGAAGAAGAAGAAGAAGAAGAAGAAGAAGAAGAAGAAGAAGAAGGAGGAGGAGGAGGAGGAGGCCGAGCTCTCTTCGAGCCACGTCTCGCTATGCGAGATAACTTCCCGCCTGCAGAAGCTGTCAGTCGCCGATGAGTGAGGAAGTGAAAGCGAGCGCCGTCGGATTTTCGTTTTTGACAAAATGACGGAAAAACTTGAACAACACTACTGAATCAAATTTTGTGCTAAGCTTGGCGATTCCCAAGTGGAAACGATCCGCAAGATTCAATAGGCCTTCGGGAACGAAGCAATGGGCACCACACAGATAAAAGAGTGGTACAACCACTTCAAAGATGGTCGCACATCAGTGGAAAGTGAAGCATGTTCTGGTAGGCCCTCAACACCCCGAAATGAGATCGTCATTGACCAAGTGAGGATCCTGCTGATGCAGGATCGTCGAATAACGATCAGAGAACTTGCAGACGAGGCGGGCATCAGCATTGGATCCGTTCATTCCATTGTGACTGAGGATTTGGGCTTAAGGAGAATCTCAGCGAAGGTCGTGCCAAAGCTGCTAACGATCGAGCAGAAGCAACTCCGTTTGGAGATCGCACAGGACATGCTGGAGACTGTGAACAGCAATCCCAACTTCTTCAACACAGTGATCACTGGCAATGAGACCACAGTGATCTGTCATTTTGTCAAAAACGAAAATCCGATGGCACTCACTTACACTTCCTCACTCATCGGCGGTCTGTCGGCAACTGACAGCTTCTGCAGGCGGGAAAATATTCACGCATACGGATTAGGATCGCCTACATACGTGCACCAAACCACACCTCCCCAGCTTCATTTGTTTACGCACGAAAAATTAAGGTTGGATACTTTTTGAACACACCTCGTATATATGTATATTGTTAAGGATTCGGCGGTGGCGGGAAATTCGGACGAGTGTGTCAATCACTGTCCGTAACCAGTTTGGGTTTTCGCACCCTACTCTCGACAGCCAAATGTTACAGATTCGGCGCCACCCAAACCACCGCCGTCTCCGGGGTTAGAACGCCGGCTGGTTCGGCACAATTCTCGGGTCACGCGTCTCGAATCGCGATACCAACGTACTCCTGGACCTTAAAAGTTGGGGAAATTGACCCCGGTTACAGACTGGTTTTGTCAGAGACCCAGCGAATTCTGTCAGTCTGTAACCATTTTGGTTTTTATATCCAAATTGAGCGGATCGTTCCTTGGCGCGGCACAAATTAATTCAAAGCGGCAACTTCATACGAATCAGCCAGATTTATTGGGGGACACATCGGGGAAACACAACACAAGCAAAGCATTCACGACAATGTTATAATTAATCTATAACCCTTTCTTAACTAGGGAGGTATGGATTATGGGTTTCGAAGGGGACCCTAATGAGATAAACCTTAAACGACATGCAGACAAGACACGGACAGCATGCAGACAAGACACAGAGTACTTGGTGCTGTTTCATGGACGAGAGGAAAGGGTCAAAAGCATGAATGTGGCTCATGACAAGTCGATGTCCACGGATTTGAGCACCCAAGCTCGAGCACGCCGTGTGGCAAGATGGCGGCGTCGTACTCTTTCTTCTCAAGGTACCGCTTGTGCACGCCCTCCTCAGCGTGTTCTCACCCCACGTAATGTCGACGGCACAAGACCGTCAGGTCGATGGTGGATTTCAGCTGACCTCTCACAAGGCCCAGCATACAAGTCCAGGCCTGGCCTGTTCACCAGACCAGGCCAAATCGAGGTGTTGGTCTCCGCAGGCGGATCGACAAACATGTCGAGGACCTCCTCATAAGAGTCGATCGCCAACTCGACGTGCAGGAAGCCTCTCCCACGGCCAAAAAGGCAGACTCGACGTGCAGGCAGCCTCTCTTACTGCCAAAAATGGCAGACTCTGAGCGCTCAGGTTCAGTTTCTCTCCCGGCAGATCCACCACTGCCTTTCCTTCGCTCGCTCACCTCGAAGCCCACTGGCTCCTCCCTTCAGTTTCACTTCCTTCTCTAGGCCACTCCCCCTCTCAGCGCTGGGCGGGGACTATTGTCCAGAGAGAGGAAGGAAGAAGAACCTCTCGGTCCACCACCAATGTATGAACAATGAACAGCCTCTTACACCTCCCGACACACATGTAGCGGCCATTCACCAAACAACCTGGCTAAACATGCATTTAATGGGGGATCTGGGCTAATCCTCTATTTAATAACACACTAAGGGCCATTTCCACAACAATATATATGTATGTATATATATATATATATATATATATATATATATATATATATTGTTGCAGGCCAGGGGTCTGGCGGAGAGAACGACCACTAGGTGGGGGAAACTACGTCGATTTCCACCAGACTCCCCGGAATTGTAGGCCGTTGCTCACAGATAATTCCGTGACGCGGCGGGTCGCTTAACCGACCGTGGACACCAATACCTCAACCGTGTGGCGTCGGGTCCTCCTGTCCAGAATCAAGTTACCTTATTAACCACACAGTTTCAACTACCGGGGAACCACACTCTCGGTACGCCTTTCCCGAACCGGATCACTACCAACTACTGACTACCTTTCCAGATTGGATGCAGTAGAGCGGCACTGCCAAGGACGTACCGGCTTGAAGGAACGGATTATCGGGAATAAAGACCGGGCTAAACTCAGATTCGAACCATGCTGGACCAATGGAGGAAAAGACAAAGACGAGCTGGGAACATTTCTACAATTATTTATTTACAATAATAAGCGGGGAAAAGCATGTGGCACAGCAAAAAGGTTTATTAGGTATGTTATGCTGGGGAAGATGAGAGAGGTGTGGTGCGACAATTTACAAGCAACTTACAAAAGCGGATACAGTGCAGACTTGACGTGAGATTAATAAAAGCAACAATTACAACAATGAAGATCTTATACAGGCTTATCTAACGGACAGGTGCCAAAACACTCAGACGAAGTAAACTCAATGAAAAGCAAAGGACTTTTGCAGCCAGGGAGGGAGTTGAGGTCCCAGTTTTTGGTACCTGAGCATTGAGGGAAGGGACGCTCCATGGTGCGGCACCCAACAAAAGCTGCGCAGTTCGGTCCACAGCCGCACGTGTGGTAATCATGGCTGGCGGAGTCCAAAGAGGCGAGAGATGAGTAGTAGGCAGGACCATATTAGAGGCTTGGTCGAGGTTGTGTGGGCGAGGATCAGTACAGTAGGCGGGCCGTCGAGGCGAGATGTAGGCAGAGCCAGGCAGCAGGAACACTTTCACAACAATTCTCTTCAACCTCTCCAACAACCCGCAAAACCAACTTCTCTCCTCCAACCTCCCCAACTTCTTCACAATTCCAATGACAACGATGACTTCCAACTCGGAGGTCCGTGCTTTATAGAGCTTGGTGCTCGGGGAGGAGCCATGGCGAAGCCGACGTCATCATCCGATCCGAGGATCCCGATTGGACCGGGCCTTCATGTGGTCCACCTTTCTGGGCGGGGTTTCGGCCAGACGCTGGTCTGGCCCACCCACGCCGCGCGTGTCTGGGTTTGGGAAGGTGGAAGCTGATGCGGCTTTCAGAGGGAACTTCGGGATTCTGCCTCAGAAAACGAGACTCGGGATACAGTGGGTAGTCGGTGGTACGCTATGGTAAGCGAGACGAGGGTGCGAGCTGGCAGAGGGTACCGTGGGTTGTCGTGGATTTTTCCTCAGAGATGAAATGGAGTGGGGATAAAATAAAAGGGAAAAATGATTTAATAACCTAACTAAAGCCCATCGCAACGCATCCCCGTCTCTTCCCACTACACAAGGAAGGGATCTAACTACACGTATATTAATGAAATAACTGACTCAGGACAATTGGATGTTGCATGCGTACGGTTCCAAGAACCGCAACAGTATGTGTGTGTGTGTGTATATATATATATATATATATATATATATATATATATATATATATATATATATATATATATATATATATATATATATATATATATATATATATATATATATGTATGTCTGTAAACAACAACAAAAAATATATATATATTTGTGGAGGGAGGGGGTGGAGTTCCCCCAGACATGAAATCGAGGGGGTGTTTTTGGTAGTGGGTTGGCGACAGCAACCGCTCAGGGTCGTACTACCGTTCTGACTTAGGAGCGTTAAAGTGGTGCCCGGAACCATCTTACACTCTCCGTGTCAGGATTGCTGGTCTTACTTTCTGTCTCACTCAAACTATAACGACCGGGCCAGCTTTAATATCTCTTTCTTGCAAACAAATATCACACACTTTTCTTACTCACTCATTTTCACCCCTCACTTTATATTCTCTCTTTTATTTTTCTTTATTTAAGGTCTGGCCGAGACGAGGACTATTTAGTCTGTGACTGGAGCCTTCAACATAAAAAGATATCCCCCCCCCACCGTGTAGCCACCACAACCCTCACTTTTGTTCCCCCTCCGGGAGCAGGGGATGGACCACATGGGGGTTAGCAGGACTGTGGAATAATTTGATTTATTATTTGAGCTGATTTTGGTTTTATTCTTCTTTGATTTGTTGGTGTTTTTTTATTTACTTTTTTCATTTTTAAAAATAAAGGCCGAGGCAATAACCCCTCCCCCGCCCCCCCTTCCCCACCAACGCCCCCATCCAGAGCACATGTGGTCGCCCGATGATTTGATGAGCATGACACCGATCTTATCTATGTCATGGCCTTTTTGGTCACCAGATCAGAACCCAATCGAGCATTTTTGGTATATTCTGGGACGACACCTGAGACAATGTTTTCCACCTCCATCAAAGACGTGCGAGTTAATTGACTTTCTCGTGGAAGGACGGTGCGGCCGGCATCCCTCCTGCAGAATTCCAGATGCTGATGGACTCTATCCCACGGCGCATACAGGCCGTACTGGCCACGCGTGGGAGCCCAACGCCCGATTAAGTGACTTTACATTGTTGTTTCCACTTTTCTGTCCACTACCTGTTTGCACTGAAAGAAATGCCCATTGTAATGTGCAATGTGGATCACGTGATGTCATACTATGTGTTCCTGCAACAAAGTTGATGATTAGGAATTAGAATTTCACTTCCTGTGCTTTCACTTTCCCAAATGTTGAAACAAGTTCCTGCAGGTGAATGTTTTGTTCAATTGCTTGTTCTATTGATGTGATGGATCGGAGCCCAACAAAAGTTCACATAAAGGGGTGCCCTACATATTTCAGTTAAAACCCGTTAGTACGTAAAGTTTTTTTTTGTGTTCCTTGAAAACGAAAACACATAAGATAATGTGCATGCGTGTGATTAATTTGTTGAAAAAAATTGGCGCCCCTTTATATTAATTTTTCAAGAGCATTCTTTGTTTCCTCCTCAGAACATAAGGCTAGTACAGCGTGCACACGAGAGTTTTTTTAATGTGCCTTATTTTCTATCATCTGGCATTTTCTGCAAACTATGCAATGCACTACTTTTCTATCGTTTGGCACATGGCACATACCATATAAAGGGGCCTTTTCTATGTCCCTGGCATTCCCCCCCCCCCCCAAGAACAGGTTTAGTAACTGGATTACTTAAGTACCAAGTGAACGTGATAGAAAATTTTCACAAGCCAAGTGGCTTATTCATGAATTAAAATTGCTTTGCATGGAAAACAAACAAACAAACAAAAGAAACCAGTATTTTGTATGATAAGTTCTTTTTTCAAAGATACATTTCTCATGACATCAGAGTGCTTGAATGAAAGCATAAATTGCAAAATTCAACAACACATAATGAACAAGTCCACATTATTTGCTGTGAACCAATTTGCTTTCAAGAAAACTTTTAAAAAATCAAATCAAGCCTCCCCTCACTTCAACAGGTGGTACCAACTGACATCAATTTTGGCGTCGATCTTGCGATGCAGACAGTTCCAGCCAGCAGTGCGTTGAACCACAAAACCCTCGAGCATTGGCACCAGACCAAGTATCCAACATATGGTCCTTCCAGCTATATCACGAAAGAGTTTATCTCAGCAAACTATCAAACTCTGCTTTAATACATTATTCATTGTATATCTTTTGAAGAATCTGAAAAAGTGACTACAGCTCTAAGAGGCGATTGCAATCCTTACACCAAGCTTCTCTGCACTGTAATTGGTACAGGGATTGGTGTTCAAAACCATTATCGATCTGACGCAGGGCAATGCCTGTTCAAGCTTAGGTGAGGTAGCAACCCTTTCACCTCAATGCTGATATGGATCAAACTGGTGTCGACTTCAGGTTGTGCTTGATGGCTTGCAGTGCATAATTGACATCCGTGGGTGTAACCCAGCTCCATACGCAGCTTGCTGGGTTGTACAGCATGCCACGCAGTTCCTGAACCTGCAGTCCCCCTGCAGAGATGGCACACATGCGGCTTGGTCAGACAACCCTTAGTACAATCTTGCTGCAGAAATGTTTTCTACTTCATGAGACCAATTGTATTATTTCATAGACTCCTGGTGACTCCGCTTGTAATGGCGACGTCATTGCTAACAGAATCGCCAATGGATAAAATGTGATATGCAAGGCAAGCAAATGATATGTTGAGAACTTAAATAATATCGGATGTGGATTTCTTTTCTCTACAATTGGGTTTCGAATGTCGGTCTCTACTCATAGGGTGACTAAATGGCTTCAGCTAAAATTTGGGTTTGTGGATGAAACACAGGCATGATGAGACCAATCAGTCTTTTCTTGCATTTGTTAAAAAAAAAAATCATATATATATATATATATATATATATATATATATATATATATATATATATATATATACATACATATATATATATATATATACATACATATATATATATATATATATATATATATATATATATATATATATATATATATATATATATATATATATATATATATATATATATATAGTCATTGGCATGAGAATCAAGGCCAGAGAGGTATGAACATTCTCTGTGTTGCCCTCGCTTGGGTTTGAATCTGGGCTCAGCTATAAACTGTCACCTTGGTGTTTCGCAGGCAGGGTGATTCATCCTGAATAAATTCACAAAGAGTAGGCAGTTTATCACCAGCACCCTGAATAAATTCCAAATTCCTGCTCTCACCCACATAGTCGAATGTCAGGCCGGGCCAGCCGGTTCATGAAACACTCAGGCCAAAAAAACCCCCCAAAAAAAAAACTTTCTCCGGTCAACCCCACGAGGTAGGAATAATTGTGGCCGTTAAAGACTAAATCATCATCCCAAAAGCATGAAAGCATCTTCATTCAATCAATTTGAATTTTGTGTGGCGCTCTTCATTTTTAAACCAAATATCAAAGTGCCGTTCAAAAAAGAAATAGTGAAAAAAATGTTGAGAAAAGCTACAAAAAGATGTAATAAATGTAGTTTTAAGAGATTGACAACAATAATTTAAGAGGCAGAGGGATCCATCGATGAGGACCACCTTATTTTGGAACATCAAGCGATGCACGTCCTTGTTCCAAATGGATGGGCGGCTCGATACAAGTGACAAGGTGAGAGCTGCTTGCCTGGCCAATGCAACAATGATGTTCAAAATGTGAATATTAATAATTCAATATTGTATGTTAGCAAGATTGTGGAAAAGTGGGGTGCATTCAGCATTAACTTTTTATCATATGAAATGGAAAGGCGACAGATGGATGGAGCAGGGATTAAGTGATGCAATATTGACTTTAGGATTTCACATTTTGCAGCGAACGAATCAGCAAAAGCGGTCACCTTCCTTGCTTCAAAAACACAAATTGTAGGAACGCATTGAAAATGAATGGGGCGTCGCTCCATTGTTTGGGCTTTGGTTCCAGTAAAACTAGTACCCTTAGCAATAGGTACTGACTGTAACAATATTCATGTGTGACAAACAGTGACTTATCAAGTGCTTCTGCAGTGATTCCAACATAAACAATTACGGATTGCAATTTTGGTCATAAAGATGTCCAACTCTCAATCACAAGTGTAGACGAGTGAATTGAGCCTCATACTCTCTCCAGGGTTGAGCAAGGCTGGCTTGTAAGTGTCCTCAGAGACAGCATCAACTTTATCCTCATCAGTCACATCCCGAAGGGGTTGCAATACTATTGCAACGCCCCTGTCTGTGTTTGTGTGCATGTTCATGTCTGCATATTTTCGCTTTAAAAATGTTTTTCTCTGCGACCGCTTGGCCAATCGATGCAAAACTTTAAAGATAGGAGGGACTCCCCAGGAAGAGTATCTTATTGCTGATTCTGATGTCATGTCACATTGTTTGGCAGCCATATTGGATTAAAGGAAAAAAAATTGACATCTCTGAAACCGATCAACAATTTTTTTTTTGAAACTTGGCACATGTCATCAACTCCCCATGAGGTGTATAGGGTGATACGATAACACCAGTGACGTAGTTTTCCAGCGATAATTGGTTGAATCGAAATCCTTGTCTGAAAAATCTGAAACGTCATATTGTTGCGAATCTGGAAGCTTTGTGCACACAAACATACAGGTCCTATAGACCGGTTATATCGGTAAGTATGTGTTTTTAGTTAGGGCTCCCTACCTGTGTCTAATGGGTAATTAAATGTCCATGCGCTGTGAAGTTACTTTGATAGTCAGGGTTTTCTTTTATTTTTAAATCCTCAAAACTACAACAACAACTATGGCTCCTACATCTCCAACTACAACAACGATAACCCTCTGCTCCCAGCATGCTCCGCGCGCTGGCTGGAATGCGGGTGTGTTCGGAATTTGTTCGGGGATGGAATTCCATTCCCAAATATGGGCATGAACCGATTCGCTTGGCTGTGCGCCAAGTAAGGGAGTGCGTCGTGTCCCACCCAATGATGGGCGGACTGAATTCCATTCCCAAATATGGTCATGAATCGGTTCGCTTGGATCGTGCCCGAGAGCGAGCCACGCCTGAGCGAACCGCGCCCGAGAGCGGGTCATGAGGAGCGAACGGCGCCCGAGAGCGATAAAAGGGACGTCGAGCGAGAGAATCAAGAGAGCGAAAGAGCGAGGGAATCTGCCAGAGCATCAGAATCTGCTGGAGCTCGGAGGGGAAGATGCATCTCTCGAGGCTGGGTGAAAGGCATGTCGTCGCTGGCATGCTCTGGTTCTCGGCTCGTCTTGTGGCTGGTGTGGTCTGCGTCTAGCTGTCCTTGTTTCTTCTTGGCCGACTAGTGCTCTGGGAAGGTGTGGACGTCGAGCCGCACGGTGCGGCCAGGTAGCCTGCTATTTTCTCGTCCCTCAGCTCGTCTTCCCTCCAAGCCGAAGGGATAATAAAGACCACTTTGGGTCCGTTTATTTTGGGTGTGTGTCTGTGTGTGTGCCCGTCTGTAAGTCAGAATTGTATAAGTGCTCTTTGCTGTACATACTTGCATCTCATTAGTCGTGATAACTCTGCTTCTTGTGTGCTTCCCCCTTTTCCCCATTATAAGTAAACCCATGTGTTAAATGTATTAGTTCGTTGCTGTGTTTCCTCCATTAGCTTAGCGTGACGCGTGTTGGTGAATTATAAAGGCTGTTGCCGCGGTAAATGCAAGACTGGACCGACGGAACTTCGGTGACCGTCCGCTCGGGTTGCGCACGGGTCGAGCACGCTAACGGCTCGACTCGTACGGGTGCCGTCAAGGGTGTGACTACTCGGTAACTCGCCACGTGGATTTCTAGTTATTTTGAAGATTGTCAAATAACCCTGTACCACGTGGTGTAATTATTGACGATTCACGGTCCGGTAAGGGACCCGTACTTGTCGGAGTTTTCCGAAAGGTGCGATCTAGATTCCGGGTGTTCGGTGGAGTCGACTCTGCAGCTCCATCTCGCGGTCGTGCTTGTCGCCGATATCCGGTCCGCAACAATATATCTGACATAACAATATATACGCGCGCGTCCCACACAAATAAGCTTTAATGTAGCATCCCTGATGTGTTAGATGGTTCACCAAAACAAATACCCTGGGGAGGCTGGTTGTTTTCTTCATTTGCAGGTTTCAAGAGGTGGGAGTAAGTTCTCCCAGAACTCAAAATCTCCACCTCCTATTTTTGGTAAAGGATCGTGAATCATGAACCAAACTGTGAAACTTCGTTCTCATAGCTTCGTTCCTAGGGCTCTTTTCAGAATCTTCACTGAACCTCTGACAGCCTCCACTCTGTAGCTCGTTTGTAGTGATATTCCCCGTAATGATTTTTAAGTTCTCAGTAAGTGTTTTCTTTATCATTGCTGTAGCTCCAACTATCACTGGTACAATTTCAGCTTTCTTCACTTCCCACATCAAGCCTGGTGTTGGCTTCGTGGTTAGGCTGGCTGACTTGGGATCCTAGGGTCCTGAGTTCGAGCCCCGTTGGCCACTGAATTAACACCGGGGGTCGACTCAGCCTGTCATCCTTCCGAGGTCGACGAAATGAGTACCAGTGCACTGGTCCCGGTGTATGCCCCGGTTAGAATAGGTGTACCATATCCCTGAGTGGCGTAAGAGGCGACCAGGGTTGGCGTCAGGAAGGGCATCGGCCATAAAACATTGCCTCAAGAAGGGAACCATGATTGCATGGAGCCTGCAAAAAGCTAACCCCTGCTCAGCAGGGAAAAATGGCTGCAAAAACGGCTGTTTTCACTTCCCACATCCTCTTGACCTCATTTTTCAGATCCTGGTATTTGGTCATTTTCCTGATTTCTGTGTCATTTAGTCCAAAGTCATTGGGAACTGAAATCTCGATCAACAATGCCGACTTTTCCTTTTTGTGTTTGAGAACCGTGTCCAGACGCAATATTTTGTTTGCAATATCCACACTTGATGGGTTCATCTTCTCACGCGTGGGCATTACTTGTTCATTTTTGAGGATCGGATTTGGTTTGTGTTTCCATGATTGTCCTGGGACCGGGATGCTGAAATGTTTGCAGCTGTGCCGGCGGATTACTCTGCAGATACTGTCATGTCTTTCTGTGTGCTGTTCTGACATGAGTTTTTTTTTACATCCCGAAAGGAGGTGACTGCAACTCTGTTTCTTCCTGACAAAACCTGCATTTGTCTGATTGACTCAATCCTGCCATTTTCTTTAAGGCATTTGTGTAATATCCTTGGTCTTGGGCATTGATGATGACTCGTTCACCATCCCAATGAATTTGACCTCTTCTTAAGCACTCCAAAGAGCCTGCCTTGTCTCCCTGTCCTGTGAAGCTCTTTTTTTTTTTAAATCTTCTTGCTCTTTTGTCATTCTCCCATTTGGCAGAGTTAATCTGCTGATATTTCTTTTTGTATTTTTCCTTTTTTTTTTTTTTCTTTGCAATCATTGGGGCTGTGTTTGTTTCTGTTTCGTTTTCCTGTGTCGTATCTGTCTTTGCACCTGTTTTTGGAAGTTTGTTGCTAAATGGATTAAGGATTACTTTTCTCGTTTGTTGTTTTCATGCTCGTGTACAAATCTCATGTGATAGTCTGTTGAGCTTTTTACATACTCCACAAGTCCAACACACGATGTTCTGTGCACTTGGTGAAGCTCCATCAAACCACCTCCTCCCTCTCACCTCGGAAAGTACAACCTCGGTATGCATTGGTTTTTGTCGAACATCTTGTGAATAGTTGGAAGTTTCCTTGTTTTGTTGTCGAGATTGCTGATCTCCAATTGTGGCCAGTTTATAATTGTACAGCTATATTGGAATACCGGGTACTAGTGGGGCAACTTAGCATAACGATTGTGCATTTTATGAGGAAAGCACCAAATTTGGCACACCGGTAGCCTATCATATTATGAACAGATTTGGATATTGGGCCATCTCAAAATTTTTGATGGCAGTGGAAAATGGCTGCCACAGCCATCAGCGGCTGAATTTGAGATGGCCCAATATCCAAATCTGTTCATAATATGATAGGCTACTAGTGTGCCAAATTTGGTGCTTTCCTCACAAAATGCACAATTGTTATGCTATATTTAGCTAAGTTGCCCCACTATACTGCAAGTTGGTTTATACCTTTGGTTTTGTTTCTTGGGGAGAGGGATGACTTCAGAATAACTTATACTGCATCAATACACTTTGCTGGTTATCTTACACGTTGTTTTGTGTTGTACCTGGGGGCCTTCTTCTTTTCCTAAGTATTTGTGGGATGTTTCATTTTATATTTCCTGTATTGTTGTGCTTTCATCGATTGAGATGTTGTCTGTTCTTTTTGTTTTTTCCTTGTACAAATGTGCATTTGGCACATTTGTCAAGACCAACTCCATTCGAATCTCTTCTGAGTACTGATTTACTAGTTTCAGTTGATCTGCCAATTTCTTATCATTTGGGGTGAAGAGTTTCAGATCGTCCATGTCCAGTAGGTGTGTCACCTTTCTAGTTTCTTTAGTCGTTTTTCTGTTGCATGTCAGATTCAGTATGTGTCCTTGTTCATTGATGAGGTTACTCAGTGGGTCCAGAGACAGACAAAGCAGGAGGGGGGAAAGACTGTCACCTTGGAAGATACCACGTCTTATCTTTACTCCTGGGAGTTCAATTTTTCCTTCCACGTAAAGTGGTATCAGAGTTGTGTTCCAGAGCATCATTGCTTTCTCAATCAGTGTAACTATTTGGGGGTCAATTTTGTACATTTGTATGCATTTTATAATCCATAAGTGTAGGACACATTCAAAACATCCCTGGCGTGTTAAATGGTTCACCAAAACAAATACCATGGAGAGGCTCTGTATTGTTAAATGCCCTGTCTTGTTATTTTTGTTGTCAGCAATGGTACAGAAAGTCATTTTGTGCACAACATGAGCAAATACCACCCATCGCTTCGTTACGGGAATACCGTGAGGAGAGGTTGGGAAGAGGAGGAGGAGGAGGAGGAGGAGGAGGAGGAGGAGGAGGAGGAGGAGAGGAAATTGGGACCATACTCTGTGCAGAGCGTTGTTCTTGCTTAAGCAGTCTCCTTGGCTATTGGGCACAATCCTGGACGGGTCGCCACTCCGCCACAGTATATCAGCATGCTGGCACTCATTTTGACGACCTTGGAAGGATGACAGGCCGAGTTAACCGCACCTGGTATTAATTCATTAGCTGAGCGGGATTTGAACTCAGGACCCTAGGATCTCAAGCCTGAGGATGGGAGGGAGGATATATATATATATATATATATATATATATATATATATATATATATATATATATATATATATATGTACAGAGAGACTTGTTCTCTGTTCATGCGGGTAGATATCATTTCTTGGAAGCGCAGCTGTGCTGCTGATGCTGTGCCCCTCTACCAGTACACTGGTACTCAATTTGCCGACCTTGGAAGGATGACAGGCTGAGTCAACCCCACCTGGTGTTAATTCAGCAGTCAACAGGGCTATAACTCAGGACCCTAGGGTCCTAAGCCAGCCACCCGAGCCGCTAAGCCAACACCAAGCTTATAGACTATAGAGAGACATGTGGGAGAGAGCAAATGAAACCTGTCACTTCAATAAGATAAGAGCAAATAAGACCAAATCTGAGCTTTCTGTGATATTCAAAATCTGCCGCCTGAGGGACTATTTAAATCGATATGACCGAAATAAGTCACATTAGTCACATGTTTATCGTCGTCACCATGTTATGAATCTGGGGTGTGTTCAGTTATCAATTACCTTGTAGAGTGCTCACCAAGTGGCTTAAGCATTCAAGTAAGCACTCAATTTTAAACCGTTGATAAGGAACGGCTGGGTTGGCAAGCGCTGTAAGCTCGCTGCTTGGTAACAGAACACACCCTTGGACATCTCGACAGCATACAGTGCATACAAAATGCCAACAAAAGGTAAGCCCTTTGCCGTTTCAAACCCTTCCTGGAGTTCCTCCACTGCTTTTGACATTTACACATGGAATATGCTTGGGAGCCTCGGCATGCATTTCTGTGTGCGCTGTCACTGATGATTCACCAACAAGCGATGAAACCAGTCCAGCAGCTGAGGGGGTGTGTGGCATTGGGATTCTCATGTGTGTACCATTTGTGAACGCCTTTACAGCTGTGTAGGAACTCTGGGAAGGGTTTGAAACAACAAATGGCTTACCTTGTGTTGCCTTTCATGGTTGCTTTGTGCAGCTTCTTCAGCAAGAAGAGCATGGGAGAAGTCAAATTTTATGTATGTATATACAAGATATATAAGACTTGTTGACAAGACGTTTTGTCCTATTTCAAAGAAATTTTATTCAAGCCAAATTTTTGCAGAAAGAAAAAAAAAATTCTCACCCTCCTCTAACATGTAACAAAGTTCCTTTGGGGTGATGAATAGATTCCAGTCATGTGTCCCAGTCGGTACGATCTGTAGCAATCTTTCTGCAGCTACTATTGCCAGGGTGTAGGCAGCAGAGCTCCGGCTTAGAGTTGTCACAAACAGGGAGCCACCTGGCTGGTGATACGGAGATAACAAGGAAGGGGAGTTATATCATACCAAGAGATCCTGAGATGACACAAATGGATTTGTGTTGTGCCTAAACTGTGGTACCGAATTACTCAGGACTCAAAGAAGAGCCTTGTTTGTTTGTTTGTTTAAGTTGTGTTTACATCAGAGTTGTCATATTATATTCATTACCCAGCCTTGAAATCATCTGCACATGATTATTATAATTTTATTTTTATTTTTTACAAATGTCCATCAAATATTCATGACATCAGCCCCATACAAACCTTCAGCAAACCTCCACAGCAGTCCAGAAAAGCCTGCTTTTGTACAACATGCTCCAGCACCTCTGAAGCCACAACTCCATCAAATGATTCGCTGTGTTCTGGTAGCAGGTCCTCCACAGCTGCACATAAATACCTTGGAAGGGGAAGGGCTTTTAGACGAGTGCTCATAGCACAACATTAAAACAGCATTCCCGTGGGTCTACATATAAATTATTACGTGACTTTCAAAATGACGTATGGATGCTCAATGAGGCCTTTTGCACATGCGCTGTATGCGTGTTTACACCGACTCGGTTCGGTTCACCGGGCACTTTTAATCTACCGATGCGAGCACAAAATCGGTCATTCAAACATAACTTTCAGAGTTTCAGCATTTACATGGAAGAGTGACAATTTCAAAATGGTTACCCATAACTGTTCTGTTCCTGAATGCAACGTGAACTCACGGAAATATAGGAATATGAGAAACATCGGTGGATGAGAATGAGAGGTGTTTCATTCCATGTCAATCCAATTAGCGGCTGCAGTGAGCACGCACGCACGCACGCACACACACAGTATAATTTCTCTAGTGGCCAAACAACCAAACAAGTAATATATTAATTATAAAATTCATAGCTCCCATGACTCCCACCACCCCCCATGATTAACGGTAAATGTAATAATTTTCAACTTACCCTGTACATTCACAAGCCCCAGATATGTCCTTCCCATCAGCGTGTGGAAGCACCAAATCCAGGTACACAGTCCATTGACTGGCAGCGATCAGTCAAGGGTTTCTTTAGTTCACACCCATCCACTCGGGCCTTGCACCGGCCCACATGGTTTGGAGTTTTGCAGTACAGACAGATGCCCGTTCGGTGAGCTGAGAAAGTTCTCCAAGTCTTTTGTTGTGCAGAGGCACAGCCCTTTCTCTCAGGTACTTTTCCAAGTATATTCAGCTACTTTTCGAAGCTTTGTGAGCCATTTTAAGTAACAATGCTTATCCAAGACACACAATATACTTTATGATGCACTGAACGCCGACGTTTCCTGGGGGTTGCTGCGCATGTGCACCAAGCGTTCTGTGGCGGAAGACGTCATTTTGAAAGTCACGTATTTTGGATAGGTGAGAGGATTTACACAGGAAATGGTATTACTTGAGTTTGTCTTTCAGAGCCGGATCTTGAGCAGCATGCGTCTTTGCCACCACGATGCTCTCCCTCACCGGATCCACTCCCGTAACGCTTGCACCCAGCCTTGCCAAAGCCTGCAGACAGCACGAGGCTCAAATCGGTCTTCTGCAGAAGAGATTGAGGGTTGGACATCTTTACGAGCAAAATTTCAATTTGGAAATGATTAGGTTGGAATCACTGTGGGACCACCTGCCAAGTGTTTACAGCATCACTAGAAATGGACAACTGATAACCCCCTCAAGCAGCAGTCATTGGCTGACAGAAGGATCAGTGTTCAATGTGTAGGTGTCAAAAATACTCCTAGCAATAGGCATCAGGTACTTATCCATCATCCTAATGGAGCGCACTACATGTTTTTTTTTCCACCTTGCTTGGTTTCTCATAAAGGCCACCAACAAGGATTGGGCACGGAGTGATTTTGTTTTTGTTCAAGGTCTCTTTTTTTTTTAATCAAAAGAAATCTTAATATATATATATATATATATTGTTACGTCTGAGGGGGGGTATGCATTCAAAGGGTAATTAGGATGTTTAATTAGGTATGCCATACTGTTCGAGTTTACCAGGATCTCGATGTAATAAGTATCAATTCAGTGGTGATAAGTTGTCTAGTAAATGTCCATTTCTTCAAGGGGGAAATGATAATTGTCACGTAATTAGATGGGGATACGGGATTGGGTAAGTGTGTCTGCGTAAACCCCTTTTGGTATTCCGTGGAGGCTTGCCGTGACGTCACAGGACAGTGCTGCGAATGGCTCCGCCCCGTGATCACGATTGGCGGAAGGCGACGGCGGAGGGCCAATAAAACGGCTCGATTGGAAGTGACGAGGACTTGAGGATAAAAAGGCTCTGTTCGGGGAAAAGCGAATGGAGGAAGAAGATCGGTAAAGAGAAACCGTTCTGGTGGAGGCTGTTGTGCTGGGAGCATGCTGTGTTGTGTTGTTGCGCTGATTCGATCCTAGTTTCATCGTGTCTCGTGGCCTTGCTGAGCCTTGTGCCTCACCTTGGTTGGCTCTGGGGTTCTGCTGGCTCGGAGTATGGGGTCGAACGGCGGGCGGACCTGCCTCCCTCTCCTGCTCGCAACTTGGCGCCAGAACTGGTTCCCTGGCGGCTGTGAGTGGACTTGCGCCGACACAAGGAGGTTGACAGCACCACGGTGTCTCCTGCCCCTGACGAGCGCGACGCCAGCTCGTCCGACGCCAATCCAGGGACTGTTACGTCCACACCACGGGCCAGCCTGACCACCAGGAGCAGCTACGTTTTGTGTGTGTGTGTGTGTGTGTGTGTGTGTGTGTGTGTGTGTGTGTGTGTGTGTGTGTGTGTGTGTGTGTGTGTGTGTGTGTGTGTGTGTGTGTGTGTGTGTGTGTGTGTGTACCTGGCGCCTTAGAGGGTTTGAGATTGGTATATCCATTGGAATTGTTTGTGTTTTGTGTTTTCCCCACGCCCGAACCCACACCACTATCCCGTCGAATCGCCCCGGATCCCTCCTCTTGCCGAGTCTTATTATTTCTGGTTAGAGAAATAAACATCATTAACTCAGTGAAAAGCGACTCGTGCCACCTTCCTCATCCCGTTTGCGGTAGAGCGATTAGAACCGCCATCTTTGGGTTATAAAAATAAACCGCCTCCATCGTTTCGGCTCATTCTACGTTAGCGGGACTGTTCAAGTCCCGTGGACGTCACAATATATTATCTTATAGTCTTATTATAATACAGCTGTGGAACAAATACAACATGCAAGAACTTGCTTAAAGCATTGTTTGTTCATTCTTGAGGAACGTCCACGAGTACCAAAAGCAGTTGCAAGACGAGAACAACACTCGATAGAGCACATCCCTCCACCAGGTTGAACAGTTTACATTTTGTATCCCCCGATAGGCTGAATCTGTATCCGAGCCTTCACCAAAATCTAATCGGTATGTTCTTGTCATAGAATTAACTCATCCACCAAATTTTGTCGTACTCCATCCAAAACTTTTTGAAATATCGTGCTGTATATCGTTTTGGCCGGATCTCTCAATGGTGAAGAATCACTTCAAAATATATATTTTAAAATCTCGTATCCGGATCGAAATCTTCACTAAAATCAAATAAATGTATCCTCGTCACACACCCAACCTTGTCCAGCAGGTTTCATCCGAGTATGTCCGTAACTTTTTGCGATATCGTGCTACATAATCGCCTTTGTCCCCATCTCTCAATGGTAAAGAATCACTTAAAAAACATTTTTTTTATTCTCGTATCCGGATCCGAATTTCCAGTGAAATCAAATCGACTCATCCTTGTAAAACACCCAACCTGTCCACCAAGTTTTGTCCGAATCCGTCCAGAACTTTTTCAGATATCCTGCTCACAAAAAGACAGACAAGCCGGTAGGCGACATGGATGGTCGCTATATAATTGCATACTAGTCATACAGTTTCTGACGGATCGGGCTGAAATTTTTTGACAAAGAGGTTGATTATAGTGCGCATAAAAGCGCGGAAGCCGATTTTTGATTTTTTTTTCGGATTTTTTCAAAAATTTCAAAGTCCCGTTGCGAGGCAACGGTGGCGTCCATAGCAACTGTGCTCAAAAGCATACAACTAGATCCTGGTATGAACCTACCAGTCAAGTTTCATCAAAATCGGTTGACTCCTCTGGCCTCCAGAGCCGTCCATTACATACAAACAGACGAACAGACGATCAAACAGGGGTGAATACTTCACCTCCATCCACATTCGGTCATGGAGGTAAAGATGCACACGAGCTTAAAACAACCAAAAGATCATACAGATTGAATTATCAAGACCTCCAAACCTCAGATAAAAGACCTCCTCCGCAACCCACATCCAGGATTTTCTGACACCGAAGAGGAAAAGCCGAATGAGGTGCAGGTTTCCCCAGCAACAGTCCATCTCTGCTCTCTCAAACAAGGAGTACCATGACATCAACTCAGAGCAGCATTTGCTGTCTGACGCGTTTAACTTGCACTCTATATTTGCTGTATTCCCAACACCTTCCTACTCCAGGCCATCTCTTTCCTTTATCTATGCGTTTTCAACACAACCGTTCTTGTGTTTTTTTTTTGGTTTTGTTTTTTAAATCACAAAGCTTTAAACACAAGAACCATCGGAATGCCAACAAATTCCACTCACCGCACAAAAGGTACACGAAGATCGTTGAGGCGATGCAGAGCTGCAAACTTGCCTCGTTCGTTCCACCATTGGCGTGACAACACACGGAACTTGGCCACTTCTATCGGATCCAGAGTGTGACCAACAGCAGATTCAGAACCAGCACTCCCATCAATATCAAGCGTACCAATTCCGGACAAATACCTGAACCGGCATCCAGATCTGTTGAACACAATATCAGTTTCGGATAGCTTATATATTTCCTTCGGTAGACTTAAGTATCCTGTGATTTCGCATGAGATGCGAGAGAAATCTGACGAGAATCTCACCAGATCTCGGAAAGCTTCATCAGGACACGGATATTGAATGCAGAACATTTGCATCAGACCTATAAGGGTTGCATGTTCACAATCATTTAACAGTGTTACCATTTGCTTATTTGAAGTGCTAATGAATCATGTTGAGGATTCATTTGTCGTAAGCATATTGAGGAGGGTGCAGAGGTAGTTCACTTCCCTTTGAGTTGCATACTCTGGGTTAGATTCCCGGCCTGACTATAAACGATTGCATTGGTGCTTCGTAGGTTGCATCGCAACGTGTGCCAGCACTTGGATGGACCTAAGCTGGATGTCCTATCTGCTTACATTAGTTGGTGGTTGCTAAAGATACCGTGGGATGTTTCATGAAGGGGAGGCGAGTTATTGCCAACGCTTTAAACAAATTCCTGCTCTGGCTACTGCTGGGAATGCAATGGCAAACCAGCATTGCACTGGGTGGTTTGCCGAGACTGTAGCAGCTCAGCATATTTAACGTGGAAATCAGGAAAAGCATTTGGATCCATCTTAGGTGAGGCAGGGCAACTTTGACACCATTTCTTCTTGAAGCCAACGAATGAGAAAGTACACAGAATGGAGCTCACTGTGAGTCAACGCTGAATACATTATGCCTTCTTCTCATTATTATTGTTATAACCAGCGATACTATTTATTTATTTATTACATAGAGATGTAAAGAGGAAAAATTAAAAAAAGGTGCCAATGTTACCTTGAGAATTTGGGTGATGATGATGATGATGATGATGATGATGATGATGATGATGATGATGATGATGATGAGTTCCTTAACACATGCACTTGGACCAGGATTACACATTCCTGAACGGACAGAATAACAGAGGACAAATCGCAGCAAACAGGCTGTGACTGTTTCTACGAAATTTTACTCTGTCCAAACAGAGTTTGTCAAACTAATTGCACGTACCTTACAAGGCCCTTTTAAACAAGCATCAAATTAAAAATTGATTAACAACAAAAAACACAGCATGCAAAAGGACAGGTCTGGATCCCAAAGTGCATGGAACGTTTAATCCATTGAAGTTCACAATGAATCTCGAGTCTTTCTACCCGTGCTGTCAGTATGATCAGTGTCTGAGTTTAGCATGTTTGTTTGGCCTGCTTCATGCGAGTTGATTTATTCAAAGTGATATTGACTTCTTCAACGTTTTCACTGAATGTCAGTCTCTCTTTTCTGTCAATTGTTGGTTTTGACAACTTTTTCAATGTGGACCTCTTCTCCAGTTGCCTCATCTTCCTTCTCGGGCCAAACGCAAGAATCGGATTCCTTCACCCTACTCAAGGTCACCAAATATCCATCGACTTCATCCTGAACATCACACAACATGGGAGACAACTGGGGTGTGTTCTGTTAGCAAGTGGCTTGCTTACCGCTTGCTTAATTCAAAGTTCCCAAGCAAGCACTCCAACGGAAAGGCGTGCTCGGCACCGCTTAACAACATGGTGGTCTCCATGGAAACAGTGCTATCGTGGTACTCGAGCAGATGCTGTCTGAGCCATTGTCTTAAGTTTTATTCAATTCTCTTGAGACAACTTGCCCAAACAAATCTAATGTGCTACATAGTACAAGGAAGAGGGAAAGAAAGATAAATAAATGGAGTTCGAAGGAGGAGCCCCCTTCCAAGCTTATCTTATAATCTATGGACCTACCAATGTGCAATTTGGGGGGAATGGTGGGAAATGGGGAGCAGGAGTGGTGTCACCTGGTACGTGGTCCGGGGAGCTTATGGGATGGCGCATTGTCCGTCCGTCAGTCCGTCCACAAATACTTGCAGCTTCTCTGAAACTACACACAAGATTTCGATGAAGCTTTACCACAATGTATGCACCAAAGTTTGTTCATGGCAATAAGAAAAAAAAAAAAGCCCAAAAATTAAAAACCAGGTCTACGAGGGGGTTGTCCCCCAAAATATGTATTTACTTTTTTTGAAACCACACACACAACTTTGATGAATCTTTACCACAACCTTTATCACCTGTGATGTACCAAAGTTTATTCATGGCATTAAAAATCCATAGGGATTTACCTTCTTCTCCGTTGCCTACCTGGTTTTCTTATCCAGCTGCGACCAGGTGAGCGCCCAGCGGTATTGCCCCGGTGTTTGAAGAATTAGGATGAAAAGCAGGAGTAATCGTAAAATATGAAATGCACGTTTTAAAAATATTATGAGTAGCATAACAGGGTCTAATTGGGGTAGCTGTGTTCCATGACCAATGAGTGCTTAAGCCGCTTGGTGAGCGCTCCACAAGCTGAGTGGTCATGGAACACACCCCAGGCTATAAGCTGTTAAAATATGCTGATATGATGAAAACAAATCGGTGTCAAAGTTACCCACAAAAGACCGGCGATCAGAGACCCCATTCTTTGTGACCGTAGACCCCCCAATATCGGTTGTTTTTAGATCCTCGTGGAGGATCTCTAAGCCTTACTCACGTTGTTGTTCTTGTGGACTTTTTTGTTTCACAGCCTACAGTTTTCATCGAAACTTCCTGAAACTTGGCATATATATGTACAAATACCCTGCGCAGACAGTAACCATCTCCGATTTTGAAAATTCCTCCTAGAAAAAAAGTTATGACGTCAAAATATCTCCGCTAATGGAAATCGCCTAAAAAATTATCTCCGAAACGAGGCAAGCTTTTTGAATTCTGTTTGCGGGAATCGAACAGGGCATTAGCAGAGATGAATTACCGCACATATGATACATCACTATGACGTCATATCAATTTTTATGACGTCATTCCTATTTTTTGACATTTTTTTGTTTCACAACCAAGAATTTTCATCGGATCTTCGTGAAACTTGCCAGGTATATGCAGAAAGCCCACGCGCAGGCAGTAACCGTCTCTGATTTTGGAAATTCCTCCTAGAAAAAAAAAGTTGACGTCATAATATCGCCGCTAATGGAAATCGCCTATACCATTATCTCCGAAACGAGGCAAGCTGTTTAAATTTTGTTTGCGGGAATCAAGCCAGGCATTAGCACAGACAATTCATCGCAAACCGGATACATCACAATGACGTCATATTCGTTTTTATGACGTCATCATCAAGAGGACGAGGATCTTAGCTCATTCGAGCTTGTTTTTGTGCTCATTGCATCACAAGCCGTGAAAATGAAGACCCGAAGAGTAAACAGACTAAATGTGTACACGTCGTTTGAATCACTGCGCCCATGGAGGGCAACATTTCACGTTGAGCAAGGAAATCAGAATCCATGAAACAGCTCAGGGACACACCTTCAAACAGGTAGGCAATTCACCAGGAACCACCACACGATCCATCCATAAGTCACACGAAACGATGACGTGTAAACACATCGAAGGATTGTGTAATTTTACGACCAGGCGGATAATTGTCCAATAATCATTAAAAAAAATTTTTTACTTCGAACAGAAACGGCCCGAGGATCACCTGGGGTTGATCATGTTGAACTTGACCAACGTCGTGAGCCGCCGTCTCCACATCTTGTACGTTTCGTCCTGTAAAACGTACCGACAAGAGTGAGTGCATCGATTCACTGGTTATTTCTAAATCGAAGTAGTCTTCATCCGTTAAACGGGAAACGACAGTTCACGTCCGTTTTGTTCGGGCAAAGACACGTCACGTTACTCGAGGCTCGGCCGCGAGCCGACGCGAGACCGGCCTCGGATAGTCGATCCGTGCGCAAAGCTGAGCGCGGCCTGCGCACGAGAATCTATCCGAGCGGGGGGAGAGATGGAACACCTCGAACCTATACCGGCCTCGGATAGTTGATCCGTGCGCAAAGCTGAGTGCGGCCTGCGCACCAGAATCTATCCGAGCGGGGGGGAAAGATGGAACACCTCGGATCCGGAAGATAACTTCCGTTCCTTTTTGTAACTGTTGTAATTTTTTTTATATCTCACCTTATTTTCGGTCATCTCCTTCATTTTCGTCGTCTTTGAAATTAATCTGACAAATAGTTTTTCAGTTTAAAAAAAAAAATAATAATAATAATAATAATCGGAACATCATTACATTTCCTTGAGGAGAAAGGGGGTCGGTTTGTTTTGTTTACGTAAATGTGTCTGGTGTTTTCGTGTCACAACGAGCGGTTTTGAGTCTCTGCGTCATTGAGTGTCGTGACATCTTATCTTCCTCTCGGACGTGCTCACAGACAAGCTGCGCATTAAACCGAAACTGGTTTGGGGGCCGACGACGACGACGACCCGACGGGACTCCACACTTTTCATTCTTCCGGTTTCGGTTCATTCTTCCTTGTCTTTCGCCTGAGGTTCGCTTCGTTTTGTAGTCTGTGGACGTACTGGGAGACCTTGTGGTTGTCTTCGTGTTCTCACACACGTCATTGTCGAAGGAGTGTAGACCTTGATACGCTGTGGACACCTCGGTGATGTGTGTGCCGGTCTTTGGTGGACCTCGGGCTGCCGGTCTTTGGTGGACCTCGGGCTGCCGGTCTTTGGTGGACCTCGAGCAGACGGTATTTGGTGGACCTGGAGCTGACGGTGTTTGGTGGACCTTGAACAGACGGTGTTTAGTGGACCTGGAGCAGACTGTCTTTGGTGGACCTGGAGCAGACGGTGTTTGGTGGACCTGGAGCTGACGGTGTTTGGTGGACCTGGAGCTGACGGTGTTTGGTGGACCTGGAGCTGACGGTGTTTGGTGGACCTTGAACAGACGGTGTTTGGTGGACCTGGAGCAGACTGTCTTTGGTGGACCTGGAGCAGACTGTCTTTGGTGGACCTTGAACAGACGGTGTTTAGTGGACCTGGAGCTGACGGTGTTTGGTGGACCTGGAGCTGACGGTGTTTGGTGGACCTGGAGCTGACGGTGTTTGGTGGACCTGGAGCTGACGGTGTTTGGTGGACCTGGAGCTGACGGTGCTTGGTGGACCTGGAGCTGACGGTGCTTGGTGGACCTGGAGCTGACGGTGCTTGGTGGACCTGGAGCTGACGGTGCTTGGTGGACCTGGAGCTGACGTTGCTTGGTGGACCTGGAGCTGACGGTGCTTGGTGGACCTGGAGCTGACGGTGCTTGGTGGACCTGGAGCTGACGGTGCTTGGTGGACCTGGAGCTGACGGTGCTTGGTGGACCTGGAGCTGACGGTGCTTGGTGGACCTGGAGCTGACGGTGCTTGGTGGACCTGGAGCTGACGGTGCTTGGTGGACCTGGAGCTGACGGTGCTTGGTGGACCTGGAGCTGACGGTGCTTGGTGGACCTGGAGCTGACGGTGCTTGGTGGACCTGGAGCTGACGGTGCTTGGTGGACCTGGAGCTGACGGTGCTTGGTGGACCTGGAGCTGACGTTGCTTGGTGGACCTGGAGCTGACGGTGCTTGGTGGACCTGGAGCTGACGGTGTTTGGTGGACCTGACGCTGACGGTGTTTGGTGGACCTGACGCTGACGGTGTTTGGTGGACCTTGAACAGACGGTGTTTAGTGGCCCTGGAGCAGACGATGTTTAGTGGCCCTGGAGCAGACGGTGTTTAGTGGACCTGGAGCAGACTGTCTTTGGTGGACCTGGAGCAGACGGTGTTTGTTTGTTGGACCCTGGAGCAGACGGTGTTTGTTGGACCCTGGAGCTGACCGTGTTTGTTGGACCCTGGAGCTGACCGTGTTTGTTGGACCCTGGAGCTGACGGTGTTTGGTGGACCCTGGAGCTGACGGTGTTTGGTGGACCTGGAGCTGACGTTCTTCATTGAATAGTTATTGCGCTACTTCGGCACCATCCTGCAGACTCAAATCTGTATTATATATTATATACACAGTATATATCTCCAGCATGACATGCATTCGGAATACAAGGTGGTGTCACTTTCTCCTGAGTAGATGTGCAGCAGCCTTCTGCATAATGTTTCCCTTGTGCAGTGGGATGAACGTCAGGGAATGAACAAAGAATAAAATAGGAGAGGGAAGAAGGGTGGAAACACTGGGGTAAGCAAATAAAGTTAAAGGAGGTAAGAAAGATCATGGGACAGAATTGGGGATGACAAGAGATGAAGGTGCTCTGCCTGAAGCCCTGGAGGGAAGAGTGAGACAGTTGAGGTGTGCAGTTAGCCTGGATTTTGGAAGCTTTAACAGGAGAGGTTTACTGGAAGAACGCATGCATCCTGGAGCTGATGGGTGGGGGAGGTGGGAGTTTGGAGGACCCCGAGATAGCAGAGTGAGCAATGTTGTCAGAAACAGAGAGACCACCGACCTGCCTGCGATGGGAAAGCAGCAGATCCTGTGCTTCGGCCTCCTCATGGGGGATTCCGATAATTACCTCTGCCACCCAAGGTGGACGGAGGTTATGTGTTCAGTCCTGTTTGTCTGTGAGCAGGATATCTCAAAAACTTACGGACGGATTCGGACGAAATTTAGTGGACAGGTTGCTTGTGTGACAAGGATGAACTGATTTAATTTTGGTGAAGATCTGGATCTGGATACGAAAATGTTTTTAATTTTTTTAATCGATTCTTCATCATTAAGAGATGGGGCCAAAATTGATGATATACAGTATAGCATGATATTTCATAAAGTTATGGACGAGTTACGGCAAAACTACGTGAATGAGTTGGCGAGGTGACAAGAATAAGCCGATTCGATTTTGGTTCAGCGTCGGATCCAGATCCAGCCCATCAGTGGGATAACGTAAACTGTTCATACCTGTCGGAGGTATGCGCTCTACCGAGTGCCGTTCTCTTTTTGAGAGCTTTCAATTCCACAGAATGTAGGAGAGACGTTTTCTGTTGTTGCATAATTGTTCTTCCAATGTTGTCCTTCCAACATGAAATGTATGTGACAAAACGTTTCCGAAAGCCAACACCGCAATCTTTATCTTCTCAAACGAACATCACACTGCATTTCAATTGTCATTCTTTTGTTTCATGGTTTCTTTCCCCCATTAGTTTTTATGATTATAAACACGTGTGCTATGAATCTTTCGTTTTCCAGATGAAAGCACTGGCAAATGTCATCTGTTTACAAGGATCACCTTGTTGTCTCTTCCGAGGAGGTGAGCAACCATATACAGTGCTGGATATGTCGGTCGAAGTTCAATGGTCCTTGTTGATTGGGAGTATGAAAGGTTCTTTTTGAAACGAATGGAAAAATACATATTGTGTTAACAAACGGGATTATGAATGTTGTACATGAATCGGTGTTGAAGGTTATTTTGGAAAGTTATCCTCATTTAGGAATTTGATCTCCCGTTGCTGTTTTGCCGTTGGTGGTGGGGATATAAGGTGCTTCTGTGCCGCTGATGCAATTCCCTCTGCTGGTTAGTAATTTGTTCATGGTGCTGGCGGTAGCTTGCCCACTCTTCGCGAAGGACACCTTGGGACTTTTAACGTCCACCAACGAACGCTGGCAGACGAGAATCCCGTTTAATGTTCATCCGAAGGATGGTACACACATTGATGAATCACCCTGCCTGTGAAACACTGGGATGACGGTTTATAGCTGGGTTGGGATTCAGACTCAGGCTAGACAGCTTGGAGGAGTGTGTGCGTCCTTCTATGCCAGTGGTTTTCAAACTTTTTTTTTGTGGCGACCAAATTTCAGAACCTCTCTACATCACGCGACCCAAAATATTCAAAACCCAATTCATAATATATAAGATAAGATTTCAGATGACACAATAACATTTACTGTTTACTTTATTCACCATCGTCATGTTTTCATAGATGAGGAAACGGGGAATAGCCGACAGTATCCAAATCGTACAGTTGAATGTTTCAGAAGTTTAGTCCGAATGACATTTAGATATATCAGTGAGAAGGATGAGCCTGTTTTTCAGAAACCAACTTCTCTTCGTGGAGAAGTAGATGACAATACCAGGATCATATCACGCTCCATTTCTAGGTGATTTCTGCACTTTGTTTTAATCACCACCATGGTGGAGAACGACTGCTCACAAAAGTATGATGAAGGATATGACATGAGAACCTTAATGGCGCACCGTGACGGTCGGGTACGACGGCAGCTTTTTGCACCAGAATGTCGACAACGAATTCGTCTGCACAAGAGCCTGCACTCCTGAATCCTGCTGGAGCTGTACAAGCTCTTCCTGTGCTGTATCATCTTCATCAGCAATCGAGTCCAGTGGAGCCGTGAAAGGGTCCCGAACCACAGAAAAGGACTGCACATCCAGCTCAGGGAAATAGTGCTCGAACTGTTCAATGAGAGACCGAAGGTGACGTGCTATCTCCCCAGAAAGACTGTCGAGCTCAGTATCATCATATTAGCAGGTCGTTAGATGCTCCACCAGACGGGGGAAAAGGCTGAACCACTTAACAGCTGCTTTGTCTGCCAGTAATTTTAGAGTCGCCAGAAATCCGCTCATTTTGTAGTGAAAAATCATGAGGTTGGCGTCTTTGCCTTGGAGGGGGTGGTTGAGGACATTGAGACGTTCAAAGATGTCAACGAGATAGCACAGTTCTGACAGCCAAGAGTCCGACTCAAGCAACGCTACCCATGCCGTTTTCCCTTGTGTGCGTAGGAACTCCTTCAGTTCATCTTTGAGCTCGTAAACGTGCAGAAGAAGGTTTCCTCGAGATAACCATCTGACTTGAGTGTAGAATAGTAAATTCTTATTGTCGGCGTCCATCTCCTGGCAGAATAGCCTGAATAACCTCGTGTTGAGGGCGCTCAATTTGATGTAATTCACCATTTTTACGACTTCTGAAAGCACGTTCTGCAAGGTTTCTGGCAAAGTACGAGAGGCGAGCGCTTCTCGGTGAATCATGCAGTGTACCATGGAGGTCTGAGGAGCCACCTCAAGCAATTTAGCCTTGAATCCAGAACGCACTCCTAACATTGTTGGCGCGCCGTCTGTTGTAGAACCGAGCAACTTTCCGAAGTCCAGATCATGGTCACGATAAAACTGCTCTACTTTCCCAAAAATGTCCTCGCCTTTGGTGGTGGCCTCCAATGGTTTGATGAGCAGAGGCTCATCGACAAAGTTCTCAGCCTTGATGAAGCGGACCCAGACGATGAGTTGCGTGTACGATGCGATATCAGTGGACTCGTCCAACTGTATGGCATGCCACAGCGATTCCTTGATCTTCTGTACGACCTGAGCCGTTACGTCCAGACTCATTTATTCAATTCTGCGTTAGATGGTGTTGTCGGAGAGGGGTATGGTGTTGTATTCGCCGCTTGTCTTCGTTAGATGGTGTTGTCTTCGCCGCTTCCTCCCCAACCATCATAGATACCATGTCCTTTGCACATGGCAGCACAACTTCTTCCGCAATGGAATGAGGCTTTTTAGTCTTGGCAACATGGAGCGACACTCGATACGAGGCCACTAATGCCTGAGAATTGGTCTGATGGCTTGTACCCTCTCTGTCAAGATGCGTATTCTTGAGTGCAAGAAGTTTCCTCTCAAAGAACGCTCTCTCCTTATCCTGATAAGGCGCATGTTTTGTAGTCAAATGCCTCTGCAAATTATTTTGTTTCATAGACTCCGTAGAAAGCACTTCAAAACAAATCACACACTGAGGCCTCTGTGCCACTCTTTTATCCACCACGTAGTAAAATCAAAGGTCCAGAAATTTATCCTGGTAAGAACGTTCTCGAGATTTGCTGGTGGCCGGTGCTGCCATCACAAATAAGGTCTCGAGTCATACGTGGAGACGTGAATAGACGTTAATGATAAAGTCTGAGTCTGAGAGGCCGTGGATGAAAGCACTAATTTCCCGCCAAAATGAACCGCCCTTCAGCGAGCCCGCGCATCGGCTGGATCCCATTCCAAGCGTCATGTTGCGCCGGTTCCCATACTTTGAACGAACCGTTTATATTACATCCCGTAAAAGCGAACACCAATCAAAAATGACAATTTTTTGCTGCAAGCGGACGCCCACACCCCCACGAAATTTGCTCGGCGACCCCACTTGGGGTCGCGCCCCCGGGTTTGAAAAACCAAGCTTAATGCCATCTTGTCAGCCCAATGATATGGGTGATGTGTACTTTCCATGGTGGTTGGTGTTCGTGTTTGGTGGTCTTTCACAAAGTTATTTGATGTTGGGATCAGATGAGAAGGACCTGTAATGAAAATAAAGTGATGATAATTGAACAATGAGAAGGTTTAACTTCTGTCATTCATTCTGATCATGTTCATTTTGTTTTTTTCTGTTTCAGTGAAAGTAAGTGAGGACAGAACGGGTGTTTTGATCTGAACCGAAAGGCAATTGGAGGAAACTGTCATCGGAGCCGAAGGTTTTAGAAGTGCTGGGGTGGGGGGGTCACTGACCAAAGGGGAAATTGGGGGGGGGGTGAGTTGAAGACCCAAGATGAACACGGAGGAACTGGAGTTGCTTCATGATTCTAAATACCGGAGTTACATCAATGCAGTGGACAAAGCACTCAAGAATTTTGAGTACAGCAGTGAGTGGGCCGACCTAATCTCTGCACTGGGCAAGTTAAACAAGGTACGTTTGGTGCAAGTTGTAGCCGGTGATTTGGCATGGCATCTTGTCTCTCTTCGACTTCCGTTCCTTTTGTTTAGACAATATCTCAACACTTTCCTCTCTCTTCATTTGATCCTTTTTGAGCGATGGCATCCACACAGTGAGGGAGGTGGGGCAAAACAAGTGCTCTCCCAGACTTCTGGGATTTAATTTTCTTTCTCTTTTCAAAATTATTTTTCTTCTCTTTCTTTTGTACTGGGAATTTGATTATAGAAAAAATAAAATTTTGCCTTTGTATTTGGGATACATCTTTCTTTTTGTAAAGTTTATCCCAAACTTGTAATAATATGAATGGGGAGAACTTTTTCATTTTTCTCAGCTTCCTCTTCTAGTTTTGTAGAAGTTGGGCTGGGCACAAGGAAAGGTAAAATCATCATTAATATTTACTTTGGAAGTCAAAACAAAGATTAATATTAATAGAAAAGAGTTCCCAATCAAACTCTGCAAAGAGAAAGTCTTGCACACTCTCAGCTATAAAAATTTAAAAAAAAATCTAGAGAGCTCACAGCACACGCTACCCCACGCAGTGTTCAAGTGCATGCTTCAATTTTAATAAAATAATGATTTTAAAGTTCATTTAATAAAATTATTCCAAAAGTTGAGGGTTATTGAAGCAGTCTTGGACACCACATTATTTAACATGTCCAAGTACTAAAAAATGGAAGGTTTTGAAAGTGATAAGAAGGCAATTTGTGTTATAGTGTTTAAGTCTATAAATCAATTTAAATAAAATAAAGATTGTAAAAGTTGTATAAATAAATAAATTCCGGGTTTTGTGGCTGATGCCACAGTGTCTCTTACACCACCTTATTCAGCAAGTTACATGAGTTCTTCATGCCTGTTGTATGTATCCATTATGACATCCTTAAAAACTTTAAGTTTCCTGTTTGGAATGATTTTCAATTTTGTTTGACTGCCAGGCAGGCAGAGAGAGAGCAAAAAAATTATCTCACTCCTCTTCGCATGCACGATCAGGACGATAAACATAACATTCAATTAAAATCAGTTGTTCACCGATTATAAATTGACGTTTACAGAAGGACAGACAGATTTGAACCAATTGCTCAAGCCCACTTTTCGCTTCGCGTGTGTGGGGTAAAAGCCGAAAACTTGATTGTTTTTGTGATTTATTTATTTGACATCATGAGAGAGAGATTGGGTGCAAACCTCTGATGGAGATAAATGCTGAACAATTGCACATCCATTTCATTTTGACCCAATCGCGTAATGCTGCATTGTCATATGTGTCATATGAAAGTAAAAATCTCCAGACCTAGTATGTCCAGCTCCGGCAGCAACCTTTCTGCTCCAGGGAATGTGTTTACAAACCCTGGGCAGTTTGACACTAATTCTGTAGATGGGTCCTGCGAATGGATCATTCCTGAGCGGGAGTTGTTATTCATGGACATTCGCATTGTGGTACATCTCCTGTTGATCCAGTGTTTTAATAATGTCTTCTGATGTATTAAACAGTTCCTCTCCTCACATTAAAGAGCCTTGCAACATGGCTAATGGAAGACCCTACTTCAAGGCATCTAATGATTGGATTCCTCTCATTTTCTGATGGACATGACATTGTTAAAGAATGTAATCTGTATTTTTTGGATGATCCACATGCAACTGTCTCAGAAAGAGTTTTAAATTTGTTCAGAATGTCTCGCGTTACCTCTAAATATACCAAATGGTGCATGAGTTGCACGAGGAAATTACATTACGTGGAAACTTGCAATCAGGTGTTCTGCACATCCCTCGTGCCAAAAACGTACATGGAATGAACACTGGTCCAGTCAGTCCTTCAACACTTGCATTATTAATTTTACATGTTTGGTTTTTCATGGCGGAGAGTATACAACAAGAGAACTGAAGCCGTTCAGTGTGAAATGAGAAATCACAAAGTTAAGGCCACAGGGTTATTTATATATTTTCAATCATTGAAGCTTATTTTCTGAAATGTGCTTTGCAAGTGTAAAATATTTGCGGTTGGTCAATGGTCATGTGACATTCGTTTATAGACTATTTGCATGTAAAATTTTTCTTAATTGAAAACAAACCATTTTGAATGTTTGAAAGACCATTCGTTAAGGTGAATCAAAAGGTAAACTTTTTGCTATATCTGATCATAATCAAATCTGATCATAATCAAATTGAGAATTGCCTTGTTTTATATAGCTATAAGCACCTGTTCCTGTTGGGAGCAGCGTCGGGAAGTGCGGGGCAGTGAGGAGGTGGGGCAAATGTATTTTGTGCCATAGCGAATAATCCCCTCTGGCTGCAGCAGGGGTCAGCAAAGCACTTGCACTGTGGCATGTGTACAGTGAAAAATCGTAAGTTGTCTCCCCACTTGTTGTGGGATTTTTTTTTTTAATCCCCTTGATCTGACCCTGGGTACTACCAACAAGGATGCAAAATTTGGTTGAGATCGGCCTAGCTCTGTTTTTGTATACCGCTCCTTCCCAATTCCATACCTCGGTGACGCATGACACCATTGCCGGGTGCCGAAGGAAGGGAGTATTCAGTTTTTACTCCGTTTTCTTTCTTGTTTGTTTGTTCAGGCGATATCTCAGCCGTCCTTTTATCTAGGAAGCTGAACTTTGAGGACAAAAGTGAAGATGTGCTTTTAAAATGTTTTTTCGATTAATCAATTAATTGATTAATTACTTGATTATTATCGATTTATCTATTTTATTTCTCATCCAGGTAATATCGCAGGTATATTTTGAGCGAGGAAGATGATATTTGGACAAGACGTTGACCAAGTGATTTGGCTATAAAGGGTATTTTTGATTTATTGATTAATCTCACAATTACGAAGAATCACTTTTGAAAAAAATTCTAGTATGTGGATCTTCATCAAAATCGAATGAATTTTTCCTCGTCACACACTCAACCACTCCACCAAGTTTCGTCCAAATTAGTCAACAACTTTTTGAAATATCCTGCTCACAGACAGAGACAAATGGGTGAAAACATAACCTCCGTCCACCTTCGGTGGCGAAGGTAACGAGCCCAAATCGTTAATGAACGGGTTGGCTAGGCCTGACATTCGACTGGAGTTAATTAGGGCAGGGATTTGTAATCTGTTCAAAGTGTCATCGATACCTCGCATCCTATTCATAAAAAGAACAAGAAGACAAAGACACCGTGAGGCCGATTGGTCCTCAGCTCAATTATGGGACGTATCTGAGGCATGGCACACTTGCTCATTGATTAAACACCACACCTGCGAATCACCAGGATGAGTATTTAGGGTCTGGTCGAGAATCAAACTCAGATGAAGCAGTTCAAAGGTGAGCACACTACCTCTGTGCCACGCTGTCAAACAATAGTATTGAATTTAAATGCCAATCATTTCTCTGACCCGTGATGACAGCTGTATACAGTACCTTTCTCACATTTAATAGAACCATTTGTCTCTGGGAACACAAATAATAAAGATGTGCAAGTAGTGTGGGAAAGGTGTGATGTGCTCTTTATTTTGTCCTTACTCGTATAGCACTTGTGACTAACAGCCCAGGAATTTAAGATACATCAGGTGAAATGTGACAAAAATTGCATTCAATACATTTATAATCATTTGGATTTGAAGTTCACAGAGACACCGCTTGCCCAGATTACAGCATATTGTGACACATGAGGTACAGAATACATTTAGGATGGCCTCCATTGATGCAAATCGGCTTTTCCACAATTATTGGCATATGTATTGTTTTATTCTGATAAGCCTGTACTTTTCCCACAATATTTCATATACAGGGTGTCCCAAAAAATATACAACTTTTCATCTGCAAAGAGGATGGTCATAACATATTTTTTTTTTTAAAAAGATATATGGCTGGATAGAAAGCTGAAAGGTTGAAGTTTATTGTACCAATGTCAAAATTGCCACCAAAATTTAAATTTTGGTATGGAATCGTCGTCTTCTTTTCGACCACATGCTCGACGTAGGCTCCACGTTGTCCGATAACTGCCTGCAAATGCGTTGTCATGTTCTCCATCACTTTGGGAAACGTTTCCTGAGTAATGTTCTGGATTTCTTGGTGGATGTTTTCCTTAAGCTGATCAAGAGTGTGAGGCCTAGGGTTTCCATAGATCCTGTCCTTGAGATACCCCCACAAGAAGTCTGGAGGAGTAAGGTCAGGGGAATACGGTGGCCACTCAACGTCTTCATAGAGGGAGATAAAGCGGCCCTCAAAATGTTGGTTGAGAAAACAGCTTGTTTACCTGGCTGTATGGGGCGGTGCCCTATCCTGCTGGAACCACTGGGTTCTCATCTGGATCAGGTTGTTTCTCCTACCGGCCTGAGTACGTAGCTCAAGCAGATAGAATTCCTGAATCATTTCGCGATAGTTCCTCTGGTTTACCGTGCGAGTGCGTCCCTGGTCATCTTCAAACAAGTATGGACCAATTATCCCATACCAACCAACTGCCACCCACATGGTGACTTTGAGAACAGGTCGAGGCACCAGTTCAGTTGATGCATTACCAGGATTTTCAGTTCCCCAGTACCGAAAGTTTTGCTTGTTTACCTCCCCGGACAAGTGAGCATGGCATTCGTCCGTAATGTGAAGTTTTTTTTTGAGGAAGTCTGCATCTTCCTCCAACTTTCCTGAGAACCAATTTGCAAAGTCTAGTCGTTTGCGTTTCTGTTGATCAGTAAGCACCGTTTCCGTTTGAATTTTGTATGGAAAGGCATGAATGTCTTGGTGAAGGATCCTCTGAGCAGTGCTCTTATGAATGTTTGTCTCGGCAGAAAGTCGTCAAATCGATTTTTTTGGACTCTGAACGACCGCCTGTCTCACCATTTCCACATTTTCTTCTGACCACTGTGACCCTTGTAAAGGTCACAGATGGTTCCCACATTGGTAAACTTTGCGATGGTGCACTTTATTGTCCGAAAGTTTGGTGCATGGCGCAAGTGGATACCGAAATGTCTCGAGTAAAGACGTTGCACCTGTATGACACTTTTCGTCTGGTGCCAAAGTTCAACAATTTTCCTCCGTTGTTGTACGGTCAGTCTTGGCATTTTTCTGGCGCTTGCTTGGTATCAAAATAAACTTCAGGGTCTCTGCAACAAGAAATGAAGCATTAATGACAAAATTACTGCTTTTTTTTTTAAGGATCAAACGAAGCATTTTAAAAGTTGTATTTTTTTTTGGGACACTATATATATACATATATATACATACTAAGTGAATGGACCTGGCACTGCCCGGGTTCTTTTTGAATGAATTTAATCTTCTATATATATGTCTGACGCGAGCACAGTATCAGTTCCCGGCGTGCTCTGCGCAAGTGGTCTTGTTGGCACCACGTTGAGGGTGCGGGAGGAATGGGGGCCCCCTCGGCGCTATCTCAGCGCGAATGGGAGGGGGGCGGGGAAATCGCTGATGCTCAGGGAGAGGGGTATGGCTGGCTGGCCTGGATCCCACGATGAGTCGAGCGACCCCCACACCGCAACCTCTTTGCCGTCCGCCGTCTTCCTCCTCGTCCTCCTCCGTAACTTCTCTCCAACTCTTCCCGAACTCCTCCCAGCTCAACTCACCCTCCCTCTCGAGTCGCCTTGCGCTCACATCTTTATAGGACTCAGGAGGAGCCGATATGCAAATATGCGGATCAAAACGTGATTGGAGGTGGGGCCACGCGCCCACGCCACCCTCTGTTCAGCCATTGGTCGAGCAAAAAGGGGCGTGAACCTCCCTTGATCCGCATATTTGTATAAATGGACTTCACATACACCCGCTTGGAGGCGGGGCCAAGCCACCTCGCGCTCGCCCATTGGACGTAGGGGAAGTGGGCGTGAATCATTTTGGATCCGAATTTCTCCCTCGGAAAGGCCGCCATTTGCGTTTGCGGCTCGGTGCGTTTGGCACCAATCGCCGACGGGCCCTAGACAGCCCGACGTTCAGTGTTCAGAGGTGGTGCGGTTGTTGGTTGTGAAGGAGAAAGGCGAAGGTGGTGGAGGGTTTTCTGTGGTGGTTTGATGGTTATGGTGTTGTTTGGGAATGGCGGTGAAGCGATATTTGCGGGATGGAGTTGTAAAGGTAAGGGTAGTGGCTGTTTGCGTTGTTGGCGGCTTAATGGTCGAAAATAACAATAGAGAAAGAAAAAAATGGCTAACTCAAAGCGTCGCAGCCCGGATGAATCACACATAGTCCCTCTGAACAACAGGTGGGGGCTAACTTCACATGGACTTATCGAAATATCTCACCTGAGGACCTTTCTGGAGTAATCTGAATTTCCACAACCGTAACTATATATATATATATATATATATATATATATATATATATATATATATATATATATATATATATATATATAGAATGACTTTACAATGTCAATGTTGTGTCGTTACCATGCCGTTTTTACCTGACCGTACATGTGCCATTTGAACTTCACCTTCCTGCCCAGGTGCTGCAGAATCATAGCAAGTATCAAGTAATCCCAAAGAAGATGATCATTGGCAAACGCCTTGCTCAGTGCTTGCACCCAGCACTGCCCAGTGGGGTGCACCTGAAGGCTTTGGAGACCTATGACATCATATTCCGTACCATTGGCAGCAAGCGTCTGGCAAGGGACCTTTTTCTTTACAGGTGGGTGACCGATATCTACTTGGTCTTTTCATTTTGATACTCAATGAAAAGTGCTTTCAAACTTGAGCTTGATGTTTGTTTCAGATGTCTTGTTTCTCTCTCTCTCTCTCTCTCTCTCTCTCTCTCTGTCTCTCTGTCTCTCTGTCTCTCTGTCTCTCTGTCTCTCTGTCTCTCTGTCTCTCTGTCTCTCTGTCTCTCTGTCTCTCTGTCTCTCTGTCTCTCTGTCTCTCTGTCTCTCTGTCTCTCTGTCTCTCTGTCTCTCTGTCTCTCTGTCTCTCTGTCTCTCTGTCTCTCTGTCTCTCTGTCTCTCTGTCTCTCTGTCTCTCTGTCTCTCTGTCTCTCTGTCTCTCTGTCTCTCTGTCTCTCTCTCTCTCTCTCTCTCTCTCTCTCTCTCTCTCTGTCTCTCTGTCTCTCTGTCTCTCTGTCTCTCTGTCTCTCTGTCTCTCTGTCTCTCTGTCTCTCTGTCTCTCTGTCTCTCTGTCTCTCTGTCTCTCTGTCTCTCTGTCTCTCTGTCTCTCTGTCTCTCTGTCTCTCTGTGTGTGTGTGTGTGTGTGTGTGTGTGTGTGTGTGTAGCTCTGGACTATTCCCACTCCTAGCAAATGCCGCCATGTCTGCGAAGCCAGCGCTGCTACAACTTTATGAAAAGTACTACCTGGCACTGGGCCGTACATTGAGACCCGGCCTACAGGGCTTCCTAATTGGAATCCTTCCGGGACTCGAGGAAGGCTCTGAATATTATGACAGGTTTGGCTGTTTCTGACATCTCATTGAAGCCTTGCGGTTTCCTCATTTACAAGCTTCCTGGATTTCAAAATGTCTCTCTGTGCCGTTGACTCGGGCATGAGATTTCCTCACTCTTTTGCTGTGCTTGAATTTCAGGACAAATTCACTGTTGGAAAAGACTTGTGCTGCGGTGGAGGCCTCTGTGTTTCATGGGGCACTTTGGGCTAGTGTTCTTACGAGCCCATCTGTACGCCTTCCAGCCATGACCTACGCTCTCAGTCACTTGAATCGTCGCCAGTCTATGGAAGACCAACTGCACGTCATTGGCACAGACATTGAGCTCATGGTACGTAGTGGAAGATCTTGGTTTCCTCAGGATGTACGAAATATATAAATCTAATCTCGGTGTTGTTGACAGTTGCTCATAATATAGGCGAAAGGTACGTGCATAATTGTAATTTGGTTCCTAAATGTCGAAGTTGTTGAAGATTGTGCAACTGAGTTGTGCAACAATCTTGAATGCATCGATCATCTGTTCTTTCAGTTTACACGTTGAACCTCATTGAATCCTTGGCAGTCGTTATCTTGGTTGAGACCAACTGACTCGCTCTTCAGTTCAACTTCACTGTCATGCCATTACGATGTATAACTCAGTTGTGCAAGGATCTTGAATAGTCCTCAGGTGTTCGGATATTCTGATTTTTTTTTTTTCTTCTCCACTTCTACCCAGTCCCTTGCAGTTTTCAACGGCAATTAATTATCGTTGTTTTCCAAAACCCTTTATTTTATTCATGTCTTGGCACGTGTTTTCATGTACACCAGGTGGAGGCAGTTTGTGTCTGCGTCCAAGACTCCATTGTCCTCGTTCAGCGCAGCACGCTGGACCTGCTCCTCTTCTGCTTTCCATTCTATCATACGCAGGTGTGTGCAAGACTGTAGGAAGATCTGGTCGTGGTAAGAGAAATACTAATCAGATGAAAATGTTCCTCCGAAAAAAATAATCCTCCGAAAGAAAAAAAATCTAATCACTAATCCGAAAAAAAAAATAAGAAAAGAAAAAAAAATACAATTGAATACCTCCGACATCGAAGGTGGATGGAGGTTATGTTTTCACCCCTGTCTGTCTTTCTGTCTGTGAGCAGGATATCTCATAAAGTTGTGCACAGATTTGGACGAAATTTTGTGGACAGGTTGCGTGTGTGACAAGGATGAATTGATTAGATTTTGGGGAAGATCCGGATCCGAATATGAGAATATTTTAAGTGATTCTTCACCATTGCTAGAGGTAGTGAAGTCGTTTTGTTCCCTCCCTCTCCCTCCGCCACTCTGACACACCCCTGCTCTACTTTTCCAGTACCCATTTTTTCCCTTCATTCTTAACAATTTGAGCCTCTAACATCAGAAGCCTCTTGTCTAACATTTTAGATCTCTCGTTATGGGTTGCTGCTGCTTATCCAGATATTCTGCTTATCTGATACGTTCCTTTCGCATGACGTCCTTGGTCCTATGTGTGTATTTCTGGCTACCTTCCCTTCTGCCTTGATCAGCCCACCTCCTACCTTGGTCTAGATCAGGGGGCATGCCTACCTTTGTCAGAAACCAATCGTCTAGATCTCATTTAATTTCTCGAAAGGCACTCGGTAGAGCACATACCTCTTCTGCCAGGCTGAACAGTTTACGTTTTGTATCCCACTGACAAGCCGGATCTGCATCTGGACCTTTATCAAAATCTAATCGGCTTGTTCTTGTCGCACACCCAACTCGTGCACCAAGTTTTGTCCGAATCCGTCTGTAACTGTTTGAGATATCATGCTCACAGACCAACAGACATGGGTGAAAACGTAACCTCCGTTCACCTTCCGTGGTGAAGGTAATAATAATCTATCTATAATTCGAGAAATGTGTGTGTGTGTGTGTGTGTGTGTGTGTGTGTGTGTGTGTGTGTGTGTGTGTGTGTGTGTGTGTGTGTGTGTGTGTGTGTGTGTGTGTGTGTGTGTGTGTGTGTGTGTGTGTGTGTGTGTGTGTGTGTGTGTGTGTGTGTGTGACCGCTGTTTCTCGACAACCACTGGTCCGATCTAATTGAAACTTGCCAGATATATTGCTGGGGACCTGAGGATGTGCCTTTTCAAGGTTTTATATTAAGTGCTTTGATATGACAAGTGCTTCCCAAGTTACAGCCATTTATTTACCAAACCAATGACAAGACACGTTGTTGCGTGGGCGTGGCCGATGGGGAAGGGAAGCACAGCCGCGTTCCCCATTACGGGTTACAACATTGGGCTTCCGGAGAGTGATGACTTCGTGTATTCTAATAATTTCTCGATTTCTTATGCGCATTTATAGATAAACACAATGCCCCAAGTTATGATCGTTTTCATATTAGACGGTGCATAAATTTCGGAAACATCAGAGTGCTGGTATGCTCCGAACCAGGAAGTAAATTTTTTTCTCTCTCTTCTCTTCTCTTTTTGTTTTTCCTTGCCACGACATTGCGAAAAGGTAAAATACGTTGGCGCTAATTGAATAATTGGGTATTAAAACTAAATTGCGAATAATTGTAACTGCTAATAATATGCGAACTTCCGGGCCACGCACGTACGGGCAGGCGAGAGCGAAGAAACGGCCTGTGTGGTTGTTGTTTGTTGCTCGCGGTTTGAATATTTATTTATAAATTTTTTTTTTTTTTTTTTTTTTACGGGCACGTACTAGTAATAATTAATTGCACTTATTGGGCGCTTAATACAAGTGTTTTTAAGCGCTTTACATATTAATTAATGAATGAATTATAATCTACAAAATATAGCAATGATGAAAATCTACTTTTTAAAAAAATGACAGCATGGAAATTAAAAAAAATAAATTCAAATGTTTATGTGTTTGTTGCTTTTTCACAGCCGAACCATAACACCTAGACGCCACAAAGTTTGGATGTAGGTACTTCAGAATCTGGGCAAGGTTTTAACCGACAGCACGTTGGCCTTAAAGGCTGTTTTGAGGCCACCAAAGGTCTCTATAATGTGTATTTGCGGATGTGTATGGTCGGGCACTGCTGCCGCTGGTCTGAAGGCAAAAGCTAACCACCATGAGGCCAATAACTCCATAGCTTTTCGATGTCCAACACGTCCTGAAACCCCTGCCGGAAAAAGCTCACCCGGTCCGGCAGCCTCACCCTCATGCTCTCCAACTAAAATAAACGCTGTTTATAATTAAATTAACATAAGACGTACAAATGTGACAAATCATTGCTGCAACTTGTATTAAAATGCACAGCCACAATCATGAAGTACCAACACAGCTTCGAGTCTCCATCCATGATGGCTGTCTCGTATTCCTGAAAGCCATCAAGTGGGTGGAAAGAAAAGACGCTCATTTGTGAGCATGAAAGCCTCCACTGCCTGAGCAACTGACCACCACACCCACCGTCCACCAAACCACTACTGAACCATCCAAACATGCAGAATCACGTAGAAGGCACATGTGATGACCTAGTCAGAAGGGGCACCATTTACAGCGAGCCTCTCCTGTGACCACCACACCCACTGTCCATAGTACCGCCTCTGAACCGTCCAAACCTTCACTCTTTCATTCCTCTTTCATCCCGTCTTTGGAACCAACTCCCACACTCTCTTCAATCCCACTCTTCCCTCTAGTTGTTCGAAACAGCTGTTCACCACCATCTCTTATCTTTCCCCATCCAAAACCATGATCTTTTCTACACCCGCTAATCCGCCCCAAACCCACCTCCTTGAAATTACCTGCTTTCCTTCCTGAAAGTCCCTGTCGTGTAAGGATCTGAAAGTCCCTGTAGTGTCCATCCTGTTTACCCTGTGTACACCGCGCCATCCCTCTCCTTTCCGCAGATCTCCTCACGTCTCTGTTCCACACTGTTTTTCCCTTCCCTCTCCCACCACTCTTGTCTCCTATTCCCCTTGTTGTATGTTTTGTGTCTTGGCTATCATACGAGCCTCGGCAGTGGATGCAAAAAATAAAAATAAAAAGAAGGAGCCACGCAGCGAGCGATGTCGTTCGTAGGGTGTCGCCCCAAGTCCACCAGCGGTCAGAGAAATCCCGCTCTGAAGGACACCTGTGCAGCTCAATACAGTCACAGCACCAACCTCCTCCACAACACACCAACTTGAGCACGATGCACGAAGTGCACACACGATGCAAAGCTGTCAATGGCACAGCCAGACAGCACAGCTGGAAGTACAGTAGTTGCGGTTTGCTAGTGGATATGCAAAGCCATTAATAGCGTAGCTGGCAGTGGCAGGATATGAACGTCTTTACAGTTTGGTAGTGCTAAATCGGAGAACACTATCTCTGCTTGCGGAGATTTGCAATGTAAACGTCACATTGAAGGCACACGTGATGACGTCGCTGGAAGGGGCACCATTTACAGAGAGCCTTTCCTGTGGTGGGTTAATTATTTCATCTTGTGTTCTCTTATATTTCCATTCATTACCTTTTATTTATTTCTGATAACCTCTTGCCATATCCCAGCTTTATCATAGGTCCTGTTTCCATGTCCATCAAATATCTGATTGTTTCCTCCTTTCCTTTTGTATCGTTCAAAGCCTCCCTAATCGTTTAATTTCACTCCTCCATGAGCCTCGACTTTGTATGAAAAACGTGCCATTGTTCTCTCCTGTTTATGTGCAGGTGGTCAAAATGGACATGGTGCGCATCTTGTCCTCTGCCCTGCACGTTGTCCTACGGAGGGACATGTCACTTAACCGCCGACTCTATGCCTGGCTGCTTGGTACGACTCGGTTGATTACATTAGGGAGTGTAAAATTGCTACAGTACTGTCCTTGTGTCAGACAGTGATCCCTTCAAGAACCTATTGTTGTCGTAGCAATCCTGCGATGTTGATGCAATAAATAATATCAGTAAATGCCTTCCTTGCAAGACCAATTAAATGAAAGCCATCGTAATCATCGTACCTGCTGTGCCTTTCCACATGGAATAGGCTGCGATAACAACGGTACACATGGGCCACGTTCTCCGTGTGCAACAACTTCCGAGGAGCGGGGCAGCCATTATTTCAACACCTACTCGAGGGACTTCCTTGTGCAGGTTTTTTTTAATCGTTCATCTATTTTTGTCAGTTTTCTGGGTTAAGTCGACGGAACTTGCTTTACAATCTGCTTATAAAATGCCGTGACAATAAATATATCCGGTCAATTTTGCTTCAGGCAATGATCAGTATTCTGAAATGGCGTGCGACTAGCGAGGAGGATGGAACAGGAGTCCAGCCAAACCTGAAGCCATTTCGCATCCTTTTGTGTCTACTGGACAAACCAGAGATAGGTATGGCAATTAAGGGGTTGGAATTTAGGTCTCTCTTGTGCTCTAATAACTACAGAGTCCCATCTGAGCACTAAGCTGTTGATTTTGGGATCCCATATATTGTATTGATGTGTCCATTGTATGTTTCTGCTATAATTCCTGGACAAAACCAATGGACAAAAACCACTTGTGCACTCTAACATGTGGTTTGAGAACCAGGGCTGGTTTATTTAGTGTTCAGATTCATCTGCAGACCAATCTGCGGTTTCGAGCAGAGAGCCTCTGTCAACCCATTCACAAACTACCCCACTAGTTTTCCTTCTCCGGTATCCTTTGTATAGTAGTTTTTTTTTTTTGAGCTCATAAATGTTGTGAATGGTGTGAATGGTGTCACAACCACCATCAGGACCCGCGATTCTAGAGGATGTGCTGATTGAAGTGTTTCGGGCCTTGCACACCCGTTGTGAGTGCGAGCTTCGCATCAGGACTTCGCCAGCTTTCAGTAAGGACAGCAGTGGACTGAGCAGGTATGCAACATCCATTGGTGAAGAGTGGTAGTAGTGGATATTCAGAGAACTTGTAGCATTCATAGTGACTGCTGTTACATTGCTGATGAAATTTCATACCCGAGATCAGGGGTTCCCAACCTTGGAGTCATGACCTCATCCCGATTCGCCGTTGTGATGATGTAAATAAAAAATGATGGAGTGCTTTTCACCATTGTGCTTTATTAAAATGGGATCGCATCGAGGTGCGGAATGAAGAAGGTTCAAATTCATCCATTTTGTATTTCCTGCACGTGAAACTGTCACCTGGCCACAAAAACAACTCGGTCGGCGTTGTGTTCCACCTGCCACATCCCGACAATCCCAACGCTAACTTCTGCGCGATGCGATGTGCCATCTCGATCACAAAACCAAACATTGAGCAGTTGTGAAAGTGGGGGTCATGCTGATAAGGTGGGGAACCCCTGCCATTCGTTTGTGCATTAATTTGAGATTAAACCACCGAACAGGATGTTATAATTCGGTTGAAAAAAGTATATATTTATGTTTATTTATTTCTTCATTTTTGCTTTTGTTGCAGCAAGATGCGCGAGGACAAGAAAACCGTGGAGGTGGTGAAAACCGCTAACCTCTTGTTCAGCTCATTTGAGCCGTACTACATATGGGATTACATATCACGCCAATTCCAGGACTGCTGCAGGTAACTTTCAATATCGAGTACACCTGGTGCTGTGTGAGGTATATTTTCGTTGGACACCATGAATTTGAATTAAATGGAAATGTTTGTTGTTATTATTATTTTGTTTAAGCTTATTCCCAAGTTGTCCTGAGGGCATTCCGAGTGAATCACAGTGTGTAGGCTTGCATTACGTGGAAAACGGAACAGGCACAGCAGGCCGATCTACCCATCTCTTTGAAGGTCATTGTTGAGCTCGATGGGTTTTCACTGACAATTCAAGAGCGACGAGCTGATTCTCCCGAGAGTAGCTCGGTTTCCAGAAGCTCTGCCTGATTGGCGTTTGGAACCGCAGCCTATGGGATAGCAGTTAATAATTGGAGCAGACTGCTTCGGCAGCTCTGTGCAGAGTACGGTCCCCAATGGATGGACTCGCTACCATGTATGGATTAAAGAGTTTTTATAGCACCTTTGACAGTTCGTTTTGTTCAAATACCTTTTTCTAAAAAATATATATATATATACTTTTTTTTTAAACCACCACCACCTGATCTTTTCACCCCTGTCTGTCTGTCTGAGCAGGATATCTCAAAAAGTTGTGGACTGATATAGATGAAATTTGGTGGACAGGTTTGGTGTGTGACGAGGACAAATTGTTTCGATGTTGGTGACGATTCGGTTCCGGATCCGGATGCTCGAATTTTTAAAGTGATTCTTCACCATTGAGAGACGGCCCCAAAATATACATAGCACGACGTCTCAAAAAGTTGTGGACGGATTTTGACAAAACTTGGTGGATGAGTTGGATCGGTGACGAGAACAAGCCGATTCGATTTTTGGTGAAGATATGGATCCAGATCCGGATGTGAGAACGGTTTTCATTTTCAAGCGATTCCTCACCATTGAGAGATCGGGCTGCAAACGATATATAGCACGGTATTTCACAAGGTCGTACAGTCGTGGGTGGATGAGTTATGACGAAAACTTGGTGGATGAGTTGGTGAGGTGTTGAGAACAATCGATTAGATTTTGATGAAGGTCCGGATGCAGATCCGGCCTTTCAGTGCAATACAAAATGTAAACTGTTCAGGCTGGCGCAGGTACTTGCTCTACTCGGTGCCGTTCGAGTATTTTATAGTGTGAAAGACGTATGAACATTTTTCTGAGTACTTGTTTTTGTTTTGGCATTGTTGTAAATCCAAAACGTGGCATTGCAGAACGAATTTTGCTTTGTGTCTTTGACCATCAGGATGTCAGGGGGAGGTGCCGGGAGGGTGAGGAGAGAGAGCGGGCTGAGTGAGCAGGAGCTCACGGTGTGTGAGCTGTGCGTCCTCACTGATTTCCTTCTTGACATTGTCTCTCTGGTGAGAAAGTTACTGCAGTGATAGTTATTCCTTTTGTGGTTCTTAACGTCACATCCGGTAGGATCATGCAGAGCTCGAGCAATGTACCTTTCAATGTGCTCGTCTGTGTTCTGTTCTTTGCCCGACTATAAACTGTCGGATTGATGCTCCTTGGGCAGGGAACTGCACCTCTTAGTGTGCCGTCCCTCGGCTGGACGTTAAGTTGTGGACCCATCTGCTTGCATTGCTTGGTGGATGTTGACGATCCGAGGGTGTCTTTCGCAAAGAGTAGGCGAGTTATCGCCAGCACCCTGAACAGATTGCAAGCTCCTGCCCTGATTACCATCAAGAAGGCTTAACCACCCAGCTCTTACCATCCAGCATAATCGTTGCCACCAGACTGCTTTCGCAGCACTGAACCAGCCTTTGGACAGACACAGAGATTGGAGATTGACATTTGCTGATTTCATTACCTCTTCCTTTTGGTGTGAGCCATATTTAAGATGATATACCAGCTGAGCATTTCCAGCGTTTGGTGTTGTCGCTTCTTGAAGTTCATCGCTTCCAGATAATATAGCGTCATCTCTTGGTAGCTTTTGTTGTTTGCCATTAAGAATGACATTTAGTTCCGCATTTACCACAAGCACAAATGCCGATAACGTTAAACACAGAACAGTAATTGCTAACCTCAGAGGATTTTGTAATTCCCAGGAATCTTACATCGAGATTCAGACGGGTCATCTTCCACGGCTCCTCCTCCTCCTCGTGACGTGCATGTCTCGCTACATGGACTCGCTTTCTCTCGTCGAGCTTTCGGACATGCTCCGGTTGTGCTCGAAGATCCTGAGCCGTGTGCAGCCGCCGCTGGTACCCACACTCGTTCCTCACGGCGGTGTGGATGCGGTATCCATCACAAAAGCACCTTCCATCGCCGAAGGAACCAAAGGCGAAGTACGTTGTTTTGAGTCATTTTTATCAACGTTCGCAATTGATTATTTTTACACTGTATTCAGAAGTAATGATGTATATTTGGCCTGTTCTTCTGGACAGTTACCCCAAAGCTGAAAGTTAATTGGCATCCAAAACCCTGTGCAGCCAGACATTCGGTCTTTAAAAACTAATGATTCACATCCGTTTTTTTTTTTTTTAATCATTTCGACTTGCCTGTTAAAATAATTTTCTCGTCTTCTTATTCCATGCTGATGCGGATACGACAAACCTCAATTTTTTTTGGACCGCATCTTGCTTAAGTTTTTTTTGATGAGATTCCGGAATAACTTGCAGAGTATTTTATGATCTGTCCATTCGTATCGACAAATTCCCTCAATGTTGTTCAATTGCATTGACCAGCCATGTTGTTCCTTCACAAGATTTGAATGTTGCATGATTTGAAATTGCATTTAAATAAACCAGTGATTTCACCAGTGAACATTATCTTGCCTTCGTAATCAGCTGCATTGACGTGGAAACTTTTCATGCTCCAACCATCGAACCTTTTCGTTGTTTTAATTCGCCTAGTCCCAAACGACAGTGGGACGTGGGGTTTTGCAATCGCTTCTGTCGATCTATGTGTCTGTCTGTCTGTTTCAAGCCATCACCTTTTTGACAATGGAGCTTTTGTCACCAATTTTTCAACAAACCTTCAGGATGAGAATATTGAGAAAACAAATTAATGATCGAGTCAAAATTTCAGAGGGCAAAGGCATAGTGCGTACAAGTAGCCTTTACCAGCTTGTTTGCAGCTGCACTGTGCGAGATGGCAGTTTTTTTTTGTCTTTTTTGACAATCACTTTATTTATTTATTTTTTTAATATGCAATGTCGAGGCTCATGTAAGAGCTCGCACAGAACATATAACAAGGCAGGATTCAAGAGGGGTGGGGGAGGGGAGCACAAAGTAGTGCAGAACAGAAACAATAGGAGATCTGGGGAAGGGACAGGGATGGGGCTGGGTACACAGGGTAAACAAAATGGTACGACAGGGAATTTGACGGAGGTGGGGTTCGGGTCGATTAACAGGGGTAGAAAAGATCGAGATTGTGGATGGGGTAAAATAAGAGATGGTGGTGAACAGTTGTTTTGAAGACCTGCAGGGAGGAGTGGGATTGAAGAGAGTGTGGGAGTTTGTTCCAGAGGCTGGAAAAAAAGAGGAATGAAAGAGTGAAGGTGAGCAGTGGCTCTTGATTTTGCCATTTTCACTAGAAGGGGTTTTTTTGGCAGACCTTGAGCACCCTGAGGAAATGTAGAAGAGGTGGAGGGGGCAGAGAAAAGACAGAGCCGAGGGAGGGGGCAAGGCCGCAGAGGAGATGGTAGAAGACAGAAAAACCACCGACCTGTCTGCGGTAAGAGTGAAAGACCCAAAGACTCGGCTTCATCGTGGGAGATACCAATGATCCGAAAGGCCTTGGTTTTTACAGCGTGAAGCCGAGAAAGGTGAAAAGCGGGAGCACCAGCCCAGAGTAAAGAGCAGGACTCCATTAGACTGTGGATGAAAGCTTGTGAGTGGTTCGAAGCTGAGGTGTGCCGAGGAAGGACTTTGCACAATGGAGGATGTCCAGTCGGCGACAAGCTTTGAAGGCCAGCTTGGAGATGCGTCTTTCCCAGAAAAGATCATGGCAGATCGTGAGACCCAAAAGCTTGAATGAAAGGACTTCTTCAAGGGGATTATTGAGAAACTAGATGGGGGGGGGGGGGAGAGAGGCGTTTTCCAGACTGTCCTTTCTAAGACATCCTGAGAGTGTGAGATTTGTCAGGGTTGAAAGGTATGTTCCAAGTGTTTGACCAGCTTGTGATTTTATCCAGGTCTGCGGAGAGTGAAGAGGCTGCTGCTTGCCGATCATAGGGATGAGAGAGGGTACAGCAGAGGGTGGAGTCATCATCAAAGAGATAAAGAGGAATTGATTTACCATTTGAGCTTCAGTGTGTCTGTCCAGGCCGTAACCTCTTTACCATTTGAGCTTTTGCCTTCAAATATTCAACAAACCTTTATTGTGACAATATGGAGAACATGAATTAATAAAGTTTACTTTTTTCTTTTTTTCTTTTTAGCTGCTGTTTTATCAAGTTTAGTTTGAGTACAAAGCAGATGCGGATGGGCTTTGCATTTTGAGATGCTTTCTCTCTATATTTTTTTGGTGTGAGGTATGGTACTTTCTTTAATATATTCTTCTGGTTCTTCTAGGCACCAGCTTCCTCTACATCTCAAAACATTTCCATCTCTGCCTTAGCAGCTGCCACTTTGCCTGAAACAGGATTTTCAGACTTTGTTCAATGTCGGTCACATAGGCCAACTGGGCATGGAACTGAAGAGGTTGAAGATTCGCTTGGTGTACAAAACAAGCAGCAAGAACGCGGTCATGTGACACAGGCTTCGGAGAGCAATGTCCGAGATTTTGAGGTTGACAAGGGTAGCAGCAACTGTGGTGCAGATTCAAAACGATCATCAAGCGAGTTGAGGGACAAAGAGGTGCTGGACTTGAGCCACAGAAAAAACGAGGGAGAAACAAAGGAGGAAGAGCAAGAGAAAAATGAGAAGGAGGAGAAAGAAGAAGAAGAAAAAATGGAAGAAACAAAAGTCAAAGAAGGTATGATAGAGGAGGGATGGGAGGGACTTGCAGATTTGACGGAGACAGGAAAGACGACGATGCAGTTGTGTGTGGAACTATTTCAGGGATTCTACACACAGTTTTTGTGCCGCTACGTGCTTGGGAGTGAATTCGTTGTCACAAACTTTGTGCGTGACATTGCTGTGGGTGCAAGCAACAATGATGGGCTGAGGAATTGTGAACTGTGGAAGAAAGCCGATGGGACGGCAATGTTGCCAGGAATTAAGGAATGCAGGAAACACAGTCAGTACACTGACAACAACGTCGGTGCTCTCACGGCTGCGTGTCAGCTTTTCCTTGAGTGCAGTAGCTTTCCTGTGTATGTTGCTGAGGGCAGTCCGAGTTCTCCTTGTCACGAAGCCTCATCTTGCACAGGTCAGAAAGCTGTTTTCATCTGAATGTTTGCGCAAGTGAGAAACGGATAATTGTTTATCCAACAAAGTGCTTGATATTTCTCACATTTTGCTTTCTAACCTGATTCTCTCGTTCCCTCTGCCTTACCGCAGAACAATTCCCTGATGCAGTGCCAATGTGGTTGCAGAGCTTGCTGGCTTGCTGCTGTCTGCCCTGCCATTTTGGTCCGGATCCATTTCCAACACAGGCCGTTGCCATTGGCTGTTTTCTTGATCTGTTGAACCTCACACACTCCATCTCCAGTTCCACAGGAAGAGTTGGAGAGAGTGGTGGTGCCAACTCCCCCGGGATGTCCGAGTGCAGTCCCAGCCATGGACGTGTTGCGGTGCTCATCGTCCCACCTCTCACGCAGTGTCATGTGGACGTCATCACACGTGATACGTTGTTTTTCCAGGTTCGCAACCAGTTATCTGGTTTGTTATTATGAAATAAGCATCTGATTACTGAATGAACTATGAATCTCTGCCATGTTTTTAAGTATTATTATCGCAGTCTCTCTTCACTCTTGTGCTAATTTTTTATTTGCTCCCTCAGTTGGTATATATATATATATATATATATATATATATATATATATATATATATATATATATATATATATATATATATATATATATAAATTGTTACGAATCTGGAACCCATCGCACACAGCAGCCAGGGTCCTTATAGATCAGTTATATCGGTAAGTATGTGTTTCTAGGCAGGGTCCCGTCCTATGTTTAATGGGTGATTAATTGTACGTGCGCTGTGAATTATTTTATAGTTAGGATTTTTACACCAACAACAACTACAGCTACTACTACTACAACGCCACCTTCCCGCACTCGACTGGTCGCCATTACGCACATGTTTTTGGCTGAGGACGTGGGCGGAGCCTTTGTCGCCTCGGGTCGAAGCTCCGCTCCGAGGAGGGGTAGAGAGCGTTTCCTCCAGCCAATGAGCGGAGGGCGAGCACCACACACGCGCCCCAGCCAATCGGGAGGCCGCCACGAGTCGCCTGACAACCCACCGTCCAATCAGGAGGTGAGTGGCAGGGAGAGGAAGCCCCTCCCTCCTCAAGAAAGAGGAGAGTACGGCAGTTGGGAGGATCGTGGCGATTGCGGCAGATGGTCGGAGATTGGCTTGGTCTGGACCAGTTTTACGGGAGACCGTGTGATCGTGGCGACTGCGGAGGGTTCTGCAGACGGTCGTGGTCGTGGTTGGCTGGTCTGCGGTCCTTTGGAGGGCAGGTCTGGTCGTCGAGCAGCCAGGATCCTAAGCTGTGGACTTTGAGTCGTGGGTTCGAGTCCCACCAGTGGTTCGGAGTCGGTGTGGCCGCACGAAGCGGACAGGTACCCCGGCCCGGCTTGACCGAGATAGACCGACGGGGTCCAGTTCTTTTGGGTGTATGTGTGTGTGTGTGTGTGTGTGTGTGTGTCCGTGGGCCCCGTCTGTTAAGTAGAGCTGTTTAAGTGTTTTCTTTTCATATTACATTTCTTTTATTCGTGATAACTCTGCTCTGTGTCTCCCCTCCCCGATTATTGTTATAAATAAATCCCTTTTGTTAAATGCTCCAGCTCGTTTCTTTCATTGGCTTGGCACGCTGTGTATTGAGAGATAGCGAGAGTAAATTGTTCATTTGGTCCGGCACGGCTCTGGGAACTCCGCTCGGTTACGCTGTATTACCAGTGCTGGATTAACCATTAGGCAGACAAGGCACGTGCCTTTGGGCCAGCCAAAAATTCTGGCCAAAAATTCTTTTCACATTTAATATTTGACTTTTTTTGTATTAAATATTTTGTTCTTGAATCAGTTCATCTTTTGTCTGGCGTCCACTTCCATGAGCCCGAGATCCAATTTAAAAATTTCAGGCCATTCTCTAAAATTTCAAAATGTGCCTTAGGGCCAGCCGAGGCTTAATCCGGCACTGCCGGATACGAGTCGTTACCAGCGACTCGGATCGGACAAAGTCGGCCGAGGGTGTGGTTCCCCGGTAGTTGGACTGCGTGGGTATTTAGGTATGTTGAAATTAGGCAATTAACCCTATCCACATGGTCGAATTATTGGTAATTCATGGTCCTGGAAGGGACCCGTGCCTTCCGGACTTATCCGATGGTCACGACCTGAATTCCGGTGTGTTCGGTGGAGCTGACTCAACTGCTCCCCCGAGTGGTTGTGCTCTCCACCAAGACCTGGCCCCGCAACAATATATATATGTATATAAATAATATTCGAAGTTTACAAGCGAAACTTTGTCTCGTGCGTTGTGTGAATGGTCGAGCACCACGCGTTATAATTTATTGCTTAAATAATTTAGATTTTATACATTATTACTGCGATATACTGGGGAAATCCGCAGAAAAAATTAGTTAGGTTCCAAGGGAAAACCCGCGATGAACCGGGGGCGTGATAGGTGAACTGCGATATAGCGGGGGATTACTGTATGTATGTATGTATGTATGTATGTATGTATATATGTATGTATGTATATATATATATATATATATATATATATATATATATATATATATATATATATATATATATATATATATATATATTCATAATATTTGTATACCAAGTCGAGGCTCGTGTAAAAGCTAATACACAGAAACGTATAACAAGGCAGGACACAAGAAGGGCGGGAGAGGGAAGCACAAAATAGTGGGGAAAAAGACAATAGGATATCTGTGGAAGGGAGAGGGATTGGGCGTGGTACACGGGGTAAACAAGATGGTACTACAGGGACTATCAGGAAGGAAAACATGGAATTTCAAGGAGGTGGGTTTGAGGTGGATTAGCGGGGGTAGAAAAGATCGTGGTTTTGGATGGGGGAAGATAGATGGTGATGAACAGCTGATTTGAAGACCTGGAGGGAAGAGTGGGATTGAAGAGAGTGTGGGAGTTTGTTCCAGAGGTGGGAAAAAAAAGGAATGAAAGGGTGAAGTTTATCAGTGATTCTTCATTTTGGTAGTTTCACCAGAAGGGGTTTTTTGGTGGACCTTGATTGCCCTGATGAAATATAGGGGACACAGATCACAGAAAGAGCAGGGGGGGGGGGTAGGGGGCAAGGCCGGAGAGGAGACAGTAGAAGACAGAAAGACCACTGACCTGCCTCTGGTGAGAGACACAAAAGCTCAGCTTAATCGTGGGAGATACTAATGATCCGAAAAGCCTTGGTTTTCACAATGTGAAGTCGAGCGAGGTGTAAGGCAGGAGCGCACCACCCCGGAGGGGGGAGCATTCATCTATCGGACTGCAGATGTAAGCTTTGTAAATGGTTCGAAGCTCAGGTGTGCCAAGGAAGGACTTTGTACAACATAGGATGCCCAGTCGGCGACTGCTTTGGGGGCCAGCTTGGAGATGTGACTTTCCCAGGAAAGATAATGGCAGATAGTAAGACCCAAAAGCTTGAATGAAAGGACTTCTTCAAGGGGATTGTTGAGAAGGTAGATTGGGGGTGGTTTCTGATTCTGATTGGGGGGGGGAGGAGGTCCAGACGGTTCTTTCGGAGAGACATGGTGAGGGTGTGGGATTTGTCAGGATTGAAAGACATGCTCCATGTGTTGCACCACCTTGTGATTTTATCCAGGTCTGCAGAGAGTGAAGAGAGTGAAGAGTGAACACTGCTGCCCACTGATCAGAATGATGAGAGATGGTATGGCAGAGGGTGTAGTCATCAGCAAAGAGATAAAGAGGGATTTTCCAGTGAATCGGAGAGATCATTGATGAAAACCAGAAAAAGCACAGGGTCAAGAACCACCTTCAGCACATGTACAGTTTTACGCCTCAACTCCCTGAACAGCTCAGCTCTGCCATTCAGCCTGGCCCTGCAACTCTGCTCAATGGTATCCAGTGTCCCTTGAGAGACAAAATTCTTTTTCACCCTGCTGTGAGTTCCAAGACATCCACAGGCAACATCAAGGACGGTGGTCTTGAAGGCGCTCCACAACTCTTGAGGCTCCCCTAAAGCACCCAAACCCCCCAATTCTACACTCAGCCTGTTCGCAAAACTCCTCAGCTGCCCTCTCATCCTCGAGCTTGCTAACATCCAGCCAAGGCTGGATGATACCATTCTTCGGTACCTAGGGTACCATTCTCCTGGATTTAAGCTGCAACTTCAGAGTAGCGACAACAAGCCTGTGGTCAGTATTGAGGAGCTGAACACTCCGGTTGACCCTGCAGTTCTGGATCTTCCTGCAGCGACAATCAATGAGCACATGGTTAATATCCTTTGCCACACCACCAGCGTTGGAATTCCAAGTCCAGCGATGAGCCTGTGGGCACTGAAACCATGAACCAGCCACCGTTCGTCAATGACTTCTTGCAAAGTCAAGGAACTTAGTGCTATTCTGGTTCACAGTTCCAGACCCATGGAGACCAACACACGTCTCGTAACCATCCCTATCAGTTCCAGTCGATGCATTGACATCCCCCAATACAAGAAGAGTATCTCACCTGTGGCACTGATCAACCACAGACTCGAGTGTGGCATAGAATACGTCCTTCACGGTGAGATTACTCACCTCAGTTGGAGCATAAACAGAGACCAGAGAAATGACACCTAAGGAGTGACGAATCTTTAGTGTCATAATACACCCGTTGACCGGTGTTACCTCAATTATCAGGAAAGAGTCATCTTATTGGACACAGCTACAGCAACTCCTTGGGCATGGTAACCATCAGAGTGACCAGACCAATAGTAGGTGTTACCACCCGCCATGATCTCGCAGCAATCCGGTCTCCGAACCTCAGAGAGAGCTGCAATACCGATGTCCAAATGCTTGAGCTCAGATGATAACAGAGACAGGTGATCATCCTCTCTTAGGGATAGGACATTCCAAGCACCCACCCGAAGGGACTGCCTCAGGTTAACCCAAGGAGACCGCCGTCTGGTGGACGACACCTCACCACCACCCTGCCACACACAACCACAATCTGACCCAGGAAGGTTACCTCGTGGTTTTCCTCCCATCATCAAAGAGTGGGGGTCCCAAAGCCTTTTCCACAATCCTGTTATCTGGTGAGCTGCCCTGCAAAGGGCAGCTGTACAGGAGGTACTCCCACAGAGTGGGTTTTCAAATTTTTTTTAATTTTTTTTTGTGCTTTTCGTATGTTTTGCGGAATGAAGGTTTTTACGGTGGCCGGATTGTAAATCCTGCCACCAACGTCTTAATAAATAGCAACACAACTGCAGGAGGATGTCCGCAGAAACACAGTTGGCCACTAGATATGGATAACCGTTGGTTCACAAGGAGCTCCAATGCCCATTGACAGGTTTTGTTTTAAATCCTGCTGGGTGTCCATATCAGACACCCTCCTCACCAAGAAACTTGGTGGGGGAGACGGTTTAGTCGCTGACAACCGGGCCATGGAACAGGTTGGTACAGGTTTACATGGTGCCTGTAGAAAGTCATAGATCTAATCTGACCTGACATAATTGGATGTTGTGTTCAGGGTTAATGGAGTGGATGTATTGGAAGAGAACTTTGGGATATGAGAGGGCAAGGATGATTGATCATTCTTGGAGGTTCGAGTATTTATTTTACGGTTACATTGTGAGGATTGTTCGAAGAACACAACAAAATTGCATAATTCACCATTTTCTTTCCATCTACTTTATTAACCTCTATTCAAACCTTACTTCCATCTCGTTCCCCGATCCTTTGTGACCACAGCGTGTTGCCGAGATACTCTGGGTCCATCTCACCCATGAGGTACCGAAGCACCAAGTGTGTGCCGTCGACCTTCTTCAGCAGCTCCACGGGCTGGCGAGTGGGTCGGCTGTGTGTGAGGACGTTATCAGCCGAGATTTGGCCTCGCACATCACGGCATGTCCTTGTACCATTTTCAACTCGTTCTGCATCATGTTTTGAATTGCTTGGTTCATAAAATGCAGCATAATATCAATTTGCATTTTTACCGACCTTTGTTAAGCTGAAATGCAAGTTGACGGGTGATATTTTTAATGGTTGACAGGCACTGCGCGTGGAAGCACACAAAAAGTTTGCCGTGTTGTGGCACCTGACTCGAGATGTGCAGCGTGGAAAGGCGACTGCATTCACTCGAACCTTCGACAGGTGAGCTTTCCCTCAGATCTTGCCAGGTATCTTAAATTCAGTGATCTGACATTTTTCTTTCATTCATTATACTGTATATGAATCTCCATCACTTTTGGAACTTTTCCAGGTCTTTGCTGCTGATGCTGGAGAGCCTGTGGACAGCAAGGGACAATGCCTCTCGTTCGGTGGCCCTCAGCTGGTTGCGTCAAGTCATCCAGCGTCACGACATTCCCCGCATCCTTGAACCCCTGTTGCTGTTATTGCTGCATCCCAAAACTCAGCGAGTAGCATTATCGTATGCAGTTCACAGAATTCAGCCGAAAACTAGTGCCGCCATAGAAGTTGGAGAGCCTGGTTTGGATAAAGTTGTGACTGAGAAGTGGGACCGAAATGCCAGCAATCGGGATGGGGATGAGTCGACCACAGAAATGCGCAGTAAGTAGAACTTTCTTCAAGGACATATCATGATGGCTGTAATGGAAATATCGGTGAGTTTTGAGTATTGATAGTACTGGAATGATCATGTTGGTAACATTGATCCTGTTCGTTTTATGGGTTCTTTTTTTCCTCCCCTCCCCAATTTATTTAGTCTGCGTACATGCCTCAACCGAGCAGGGTGGTGCTGTTGTATCAGAGGGTGTGCGAACGGATGCGATGCCACCTCTGATCTCAGTCAGCCTGCGAGTAAATCCACTTGGCAGTAGTCAAAGCCCACAATCGAGCTGTGAGAGCCTGAATGATGACCAGGAGAATGAGCAACCCCAGTCAACAGTTAGCAACCATGTTGGCATTCCACCAGCTTTCCAAAGAGATGAGGAAGAGGTAGGACACGTGTTGGAGGTTTTGGTGGATGAGGTATCTCGAGGAATAGATGTTGAACAGGTATCTAACAGATCATCAGGAGAAGAGAATAAGGAAGAAAATGATGAGCCAGAAGAGGAGGAGGAAAGTGAAGATTGCAAACGTGAATGTTCATTGACATCTTCAGAATGCGAGCCATCATCCACGGCATCGAGCCCTGAACGGCACTGTGGAGATGTAGAGGAAGGTGAGCCATGGCAAGGCAACATTCTACACGGTCTGGTTCGGCCCAGTAGCCTGCCTGACCTTTGTGTGCACAAAGGTAGTGATGTTGTGTCCACCTCCCTCACACCTGATGGCACCGGGGAGAGTGCCGAGGCATGGAAAGAAGGCCTGGTGGATAAATCGAGGCCCATTGTTGGTAGCCACAAATCCACAGGTGCTCTGGACTCAAGTCCCAGAAGTGGTGCCAATTCAGCTTGGCAGGTGCCACGAGGTTATGGTGGTGATGCAGCAAGTTTGGAGGCCTGGTACATCCCAGGAGAAGCAGAAGGTGGTGAGTCATTTATCGATGATAAAGATGAAAGGATTGTTGATGTTGATGGTGAAGTGGACAGAAATAAAGAGAGCATGAATAGTGAGAAACACAGAGCACAAACCTCTGTCACTGGCTTGATTGAACAAAGCAAAGGTCACACCTTCCCGATGGTTCACCCCCTGTACCAGCACGTGCTCCTTTATCTGCAGGTTTGTCACATTCCTTCACTATGTACTGTGTTTAAAGCATCTGTTTCATTACTTTTGCTGCATTAAGATGATGTTGAATCTGATCGGCAGTTCTGTGTTTACTCCCCATCAGCCATATGACACCGGCCGGGTCGTGCACGTTCTGACTGCTCTGCGCGCCATACTCTATGCCTATCCCAGCACATTCGTCAGTGCCATTTCCACAACAGGCATGAGCAGCGGTTCTTCTCCACGTCTGTCCTGGCTGCAGGACCTCCTCACACGACACCATGCTGCTCTCTCTGGCAGGGACTTCTACACCATTGCACCTGGTAAATGCATATATCATTACCAAAAAAGATGGGTCTGCAAAAGGTTGTTTCCTGAAAACAAGCAGTTCGATTTGAATATTTGACAAATTGTAATTTGTGCATAAGTGCATAAAATCCTTTTTCTGATCCGATCGGTTCTCATCTGTTCTTTGACCTTGAAGATCAAATCAATCACCATGTTTGACTCGGCAGTGACCATTTTTTCTCCGGGCCAGGTTAGGGTGGGAATTTGGAATTTGCACAGGTTATCTATGCACAATGGCCGACTCCCTCTGAATTGTACTGTTATCTTTGACGTCCACCAGCAAACACGAGCAGTTAGGATACCCGGCTTAACGTCTCTCCAAAGGACGCCGCACTCTTTTATGCAATGCCCTGCCTTCAAAGTACCAGGCTGACAGCTTGTAGTCTGTTGGTAATTGAACACAGACTAGACAACTCATAGGTGATTAGGCTACCTCAGCTATCCTGTCGTCCCAAAATCTTTAAAGTGAAACAAGTTTCAAACATTGAGCATTTCTCGATTTCATAATTATCATTTTTGTCACTTTCGATCATTAAATGAAATAAAACCACATCATTAATCATTCATTTCAACTTTATTGAATTTCCCAGTAATTTCTGTCGAGGCAGCCACTTCTTGACCAGCATTCTATGATTGCCTCCATATATATTGCTGGCAAATTCACTCCGGTTGCATCTTAGTGTATGAAGTAGTATTCATAGTTTAATCTTCAGCGAAAACAATGTGGCATTCATTTTTCATTTCCTTCATGGAATGTGCTTGCAACAGGACCAGTCATAGCACAGGGTGCTGGATCGGTTGGGTTCCGTAGCGCCATGTATCTCGAAGTGTTGCTGTCACTTTGCTTGGCCTTTCTGCGCAGTCATTATCCCAGTCAGGCCCGAGCATCTTCACGTGATGTTGCTGAAAACAGAGACGTGCAGGTATGTTTGCTTGTATGGATTTTTGTGCATTACCTTCAAATACAACCGAATCAAAAAGTTAGTTTTGTAGATCATGGTGACAAATTGTGATGTGCAATTATTTAATCAAAGGAATTACCCTTTTCAGATGCTATCTAATTTGGTTTCCTTTGTCTACTTGAAGACTCAAATTTTTTTGAAGATGAATCCACAATACAATTGGTGTGAAACATTTGTTTCCTCATGATGATCGCTCCAGGTGCTGAGTGCCGAGCTCCTCACCATCATTGTCTCAACTCTGGCGCGCATTGTTGAAACCGGGGTTGGCTCAGCTCTCGTTCCAGGAGGGGGCTCAGTTTCCGGTTCTGGCTATGCCAGCTTTTTGGTTGATCTTCTGGCACGATGCAAGATGCAGCGGGTGTTGCTGCACTGCTTACTGGCTGGTGTCGCAGTCCCACATCTACGGCACAAGCTCTGCGCAGGTTGTAGCACGCATTGTTATTATTGTTGCTATGCTTCTCGATGTGTTAATGGCTGTAAATGCCTATAACATCTCTTGATGTACATTGTTTGCATATGTCATGGCAGGCATCATCACTTCCTCAAAGATCCAGGTTAAAGCAAATGAAGAAGAAGAGGAGTCACCCGGTAACAATCGACCGGTGGATATACTTATTGATGAGAGTGCTGATGCCAGTGGGCTGCAGACCCAGCTACTGGAGCTGCTGCAGGTGTGTTCATGTCACATATATCTTGGGGTTCAAAATGGGCGCATACTTCCACTACTTTGCATCCAGGTTTGTCCATATTGGTCCAACAGAAAGAGATTACCGAATATTATTTCGTGGAAACTTAAAGCTGGTGATGTGTTTGCTAATGAGCAACACTAGCAGGCACCCCTACCCCACCCCCCTCCTCCGGGCGGGAGTAACCTTCTCGGCTCACCTTAGGTGGGCAGTGTGCTGCTGTGGCACAGTCTCGGTAATGCACTTTTAAATTTTTGACACTTTTTGAATGAAAATTTGATCACAACATATTGTACTCCATATCAATGATAAGGGTAGTTGTAATACCAGCCACCACCAAAGGTGGCGCTATTTCCACCACATGTCAATTTTGGAGTTCCGGTGACATCCATGTTTGCAGGGTTTGCTCAATTGTGGTAACATTGTAGTGGTTTTGATTCCCGACGGAATCAAATGAGACAATTATACCACTGTGTGGTGTGAACCTGCAGTTGAGCAATACTTTGGCTCTGAATTTTGTACGGAATGTCATCCCGATTACGCATGTGCACGGAGGAGTAAGGTAATTATTTTACTCCGTCTGCCCATCTGGCAGTCAAACAGAATTGAAAATCATTCAAAAAAGGAAACTTACTGTTTTTAGCGACGTCAAAAAGGACACAAACAACAGACACGAATAACTTGTGTACCGTGTTAAATAAAGTGGTGTAAAAGACGCTGTAGAAATGGCGGTGAACTTCTGAATTTTTCTTTTTCTACAACTTTTAAAATCTATTTTATTTATTTTCTTTCAGTTGAATTATATACTTGAACACTGCAGAACACAAATTGCCTTATTGGCACTTTCACAACCTTTCTGTTTAGCATTACTGGGACAAAACATTACGCCATTTTATGTCATCTTGACCAATCAAATTTTCCGCTCGCTCTCTCACCATTTGGGAATATTGAGATTCAAACAAAATGGCAGCTCGTCGGAAATAGATCGTGCTCGGAAACACAATAAGCAAAAGTTTCAATGCTCCTTCCCATGTCCTTTTTTCTCTCAACACTGCGCAGGTTAATGTGTTCTATGAACTCTTTAGTTTCTTAAAGTCTTTGTAATCCCTGTTAATGTACATTGATGTCTAAAAATGTCCTTTCCCTAAGTACATGTACAAGCTCCTCCATGAACCTTAAGTCATGTTTACACTGTGCATTGGCATCTGAAGAGGCCTGCCAGGATATAGCAAGCAAAGCTTCTCGCTCAACCCGCCCAGACACTGCCGTCTTCTCAGTCAGTATTGCTTCGGACGTGAATAAAAAAACGCTACTAATCTTGTTTTATATCAGTAACGGAAGGAAAACAAAAAGACAAATCGTTTCAAAATCACTGAGATAAATCGGATGATAAGTAAATGAGTCGAGTAGAAACATTGCAATTATGAAAGGCTTTCCATTGAGAGGCTCATTGTGTTTGTGTTTGCATAAAACTATTGTTTTACATCATCATCATCATCATCATCATCATCATCATCTTGAGTGCCTCACTGTTGTCGAAGATGATGGTATTATAATTGAAGTTTTCACTGTTTGTAGGATTCCAAATATAAGAAATGATGAGGCCTGTTTTCTGTTCCCATCTCAGCACATAACTCAAGATGCCGAGGTCCCAGGTTCAAATGCCATTTACCATGATTATTTGCTCATTGTATCCTGTTGTCATCGTCCTTCACAGAAGTTATTAACACCTTGCTTCATGAGATTTAACCACAACAAAAAAAGCATTTTGATGAAACTATGGCTTCTCAGTTTGTTGAGATTGCAGTAAAATGTTTGTACATAGAGTATACCCTTAAGTATCATGGGGGTTGCGTTCCTGGAAAATGCTGCGATATTCAGAACCGTGATAGTTAAACCCAATTCCCTATGGGAGTAAGTGGGTTAAGTTCTTGGGCTTCGAGAAAATACAAAGAAATATCAGCGGCAGCCCAAAATACACACATCACAATTTAAATAAAAATACAAAGGTTTTGAGGTGGCTGGCTTAAGAACTTTGGGTCTTGAGTTTGAGCCCCTGCCGTGCCTTTAAAATAACACCTTCCGATGTCGGTAAAATGAGCATCACCCTACTGGTAACAAGGGCACTGTATCGGCGCACAGCCACGCTTCCAGAATGATGCAACCAGCAGCCACAGGCTGCATAAGAAACAATTGAAAATAAACATGTGAAATAAATATATATATTGGCTTTACGGTGAAGTCTCCTGCTGTGTTGAAGCAGATTATACGTTCAGAAGCGATTAACTGTTTGGGTGCTGTTGGCCACGATCGTGGCCCACGTCCATACATCCATTGGGATCATACTCTGTGCAGAGCGTTGGTGCTGTCTTAGCAGTCTCCTTGGCTATTGGACACAATCCTGGACGGGTCGCCACTCCGACACAGGATACCAGCAAGCTAGTACTCATTTTGCCGACCTCGGAAGGATGACGGGCAGAGCCAACCCCGCCTGGTGGTAATTCAACAGCCGAGGGGATTTGAAGTCAGGATTCTTGGATCCCAAGCCCACCACCCTAACCATTAAGCCAACACCAGGCATGTGGCCCATACCATTGTTCAGCAGTCTGTGTTGATTGTTCCCATTTAACTGTTTGTTCATGTGGTTGCCTTATAAACAACACAGACATTTTATTCAGTTTGCCCCAAAAAACACCATATTTATCCCGCCCCCCGGAGGGAGGGAGCGGGATATTGTAATCGTCCGGTTTGTTTGTCTGTTTGTTTGTTTGTTTGTTTGTCTGTCTGTCTGTTCGCAACTTTACGGCAAAACGGCTTTAGCAAACACTATCAAATTTAATCTACAAGTGGGCAATGAACCTTGGACGACCCTATTAACTTTTGGGTCCAATTGGATCAAAGGTCAAGGTCAAGTTCACGAAAAGATCAAAATCATTTTACGGTCATAACTTCGTCAAAAATGGTTTAATTGACTTCAAACTAAGACTAAAATATTCCTTATTCTATTCCTTATAATCAACGTGAAGCCTGGTGTTGGCTTAGTGGTTAGGGTGGCGGCTTGGGATCCCAGGGTCCTGAGTTCAAGCCCCGTTGGCTGCTGAATTAACACCAGGGGGTTGACTCAGCCTGTCATCCTTCCGAGGTCGGCAAAATGAGTGCCAGTGTACTGGTCCCGGTGTATGCCCCGGTTAGAATAGGTGTACCATATCCCTGTGTGTCGTAAGAGGCGACCAGGGTTGGCGTCAGGAAGGGCATCCGGCCATAAAACATTGCCTCAAGAAAAAGCCAAACCCCTGCACAGCAGGGAAAAATGGCTGTAAAAACGGTCATTCCTTATAATCAACATTCAGGTTAAGGATGTATCTAATTTAAATTTGATTCCCAAAATAACTTTATGCCTTAAATGGGTGGGATTTGTTGTGCCTGGCACCACTTGTTTCATATTGCATTCTGGAAAATTCAGCACTCAAACAGATAAACTTGCCCCCTGTAAATCAGCGAATAAGTAAAATTGAAAGAATCACTTTTGTCTTTCATTTTATACTTCAGCACCATTCCATTATTAACGGTGCGTGAAAGCATCGTGGTGCGAAATAACCATCATAGCTCAGCTCAAAAATCGCTGATTGGTCGAAATTAAATTCCGAGATAACGAAATCGGTACATCGGTCCATCAAGAAGTCGCCCACGATTTGTCAAACTGTGATATTCAAACCTGCAATATTTAAGGGTTTACTGCATATCATTGTGACTTTTGTGAAACTGTTTTTGTTGTTCATCGATTACAAGAACAAACAAGTCGAGTCATATCACCCTTCATCCCAACGACAGGCTTTGATTGTCCTAGAATATCGCATTTTGAGCTTATCCGAAGACCCGGATGCTGGTTTCACGGAGTTATGCGCACCTGAATCCAAGCAACAACAAGGGCAGCAGCAGCAACAAAATTCGCAGCAAGCGGAGCAGCACAAACCACGCCACCATCAGCAACAGCGGAAGCCCTCTGTTCCACTGCTTCGCTACGAACCCAGCCGACCAATTACAGAGCAAGAAATGCTTGGCTGGACTGTTCTCCACGCACTTTCCATCCAATCGCAGTCCTGCTCTGCACATCTATGCTGGATCGCCATGGTGACATCATCACTGCCATACCTGGGACAGGTGTTGGGTCGGTTATCTGTCGCCGTAACAACACAACTCTGCCACAACCTGGATGCTGTAGTGGCACAGTTGGAGTGGGAAGTTGGGTTGTGCTCCAGCCGGTGGGTTTGTGCTCTTTTGTGACTTGCATCAGACGTCGGTGATTGTTTGCTTTCAAATGTATCACTTGTTTTCTGGCATCTCACAGATAAGTTTTTGATTTGTTCTTCTTCCTTCCTCCTTTATTTATTTGTATTTTTCTCTTCTTTCTGTTGGCTTTCAGACCCTCTGTATTGCTCCAAGACGTACCCCTGGACTACATCGTGTTTTTACTCGAGGGTGTTACTACCATTGTTCACCACTGCCTCCTGGACTCCTTCCCATCTCCCAACCAGGTTCCAACCCTTTTCAAATGCACCTGTTAAGTTGTGTTTTGTCATCATGTTGTCTCAACACTTTGTTCTTGCCTTTAAATTCCACAGACTCAGGGCAACTCAAAGTTTTTAAATGAGGCCCGAGCCGCACTCCTACCATCTCTGCCAACGGTCATCATGACTGCTTCTTCCCTTTGGGGATTGATGAGCTTGTTTGATAGTCAAGGGGCAGAAGGTGCACACGTGATGCAGTCTGGATTACCTGCTGCCACCACCATCAACCTCGGCTCGACGAAGGTGAGGAAAAAACACAGGAGGTGTGGGTCTGAGGCCTATAGTTCATGGAAAACACAGCTGAGCAGTTGAGACGGGCACGTCTTTCTCATGTTCGTCCTTTCAAGTGTTTATGTATCCAGAAGGGAATGACTATCGTCAATCTTCTCGAAGTTGCCTTTTGCAGATTTGAGGTTGGTTCTGCCTGGAGCCCTTGTTATTCCTATCTTTTGACATAATTGAGGTTATTCCAACAGATTTTGCAAGAGAATTAGGAGGCAGGAATTTGGGATTTGACTCAGGTACTGGTTGATGATTGCCTACTCTGATTGAATGCTACTTTGGGATCTTGACTCTTCACAACCAAATTGTTTGTAGTTAGCTTAATGTCCTCTCTGAAGTCTGAAATACTCCATGCTGCAATTCCCTGCCTATAAAGTACGTATATTCAACCCCCAGACAAAGGAAGTCAAAGGCTAGCATGCTATCACTGAACTATCCTGTTATGTTGTCCCAGATAAATGTGAAAGAAATTGATCATACTGAATGATAAAAATCATTCTCTTTTGCAAATGCAGCAAAGCCAGTATTCTGTGGTCCCACAGTGATATGGCAAATTTTCGGTGCACAGTCAAATCACAATTGAGGGATTGTTTTTTTTGTTTTTGTTTGGAATCGTACTGTGTCAATACCTTCTTCGTCCCCTTCTTCTGCATCTCCACTTTCCTCCCCAGATCCTACGCCAAAAGCTCCTGGCATTGCTGAGTCCTTTGTGCTTGCAGCATGGTGCCATGTTTCTGGCGGCTGTTGCACGAGTTTGGGATGGACGGCGACAACATAGAGCTGTCAGCCGTGTCAAGGTATGGCCGCAGGCCCTTGCTATGTACGTGATTGGTGGTAACGTCATCAGAAATGACAAAAGAGTGATAACAATACTGCCAATTGCTGATGGAGACGGTTATGGTGCTTTTGATGAAAAAAATTTTTGTTGTGAATCCTGTGAAATTTGTTGTGAAAAACGTACCGTCGTGTTTGACTTCAACCCGATCGTGTGCACTCGTGATACCCTGGAGGTGACCACCTGGGCAAGCCAGGAGCAGATGCTGCTCGTCGAGTTAGTACGAGCCATCGGCACCCTGCACTGCGACTCGATCGTGTGTACCGTGCGGGATGTGATGAAACAACCACCTGGAGAAATTGCTCGGGAGGTATGTCCCTTGTCACCAAGAATGATGCACCGCTCTTCTTCTTCCTCAAAAATATGCAAGTCAAATGGTTTCTTCTAAAATGGAAGGCCTTTGAGCCTGTAAGTACATCTATCCATAATTCCAGCAGTGTGTGTGTGTGTGTGTGTGTGTGTGTGTGTGTGTGTGTGTGTGTGTGTGTGTGTGTGTGTGTGTGTGTGTGTGTGTGTGTGTGTGTGTGTGTGTGTGTGTGTGTGTGTGTGTGTGTCTGTGACTGCTGTTTCTCGACAACCACTGGTCCGATCTAATTGAAACTTGCCAGGTATATTGCTGGGGAACCTGAGTATGTGCCTTTTCAAGGTTTGATATTAATCGGACAAGTGCTTCCCAAGTTATGGCCATTTATTTACCAAACCAATGACAGGACACATTGCTGCGTAGGCGTGGCCGTTGGGGAAGAGATCCTCAGCCGCGTTCCCCATTACGGGTTACAACGTACGGACTTCCGGATAGTGATGACTTCGTGTATTGTAATAATTTCTCGATTTCTTATGCGCATTTATAGATAAACACAATGCCCCAATCCAGTCCTCGTTTACGAGAGCAAAGGAATGTCCTGTGTGGTTGTTTGAAAGTTTGTTTTTTTTCCACGCACGTACGGCCACGCGAGAGCGAAGCAACGGCCTGTGTGGTTGTTGTTTCTGGTACGCGGTTTGAAAGTTTATTATTATTATTTTTTTGCACATACTCTACGCACGTACGGCCACGCGAGAGTGAAGGAACACCCTATGTAGTTGTTTCTGGCACGTGGTTTGAATTTTTTTTATTATTTTTTTGCACGTATGGCCACGCACGTACGGCTACGCACATACGGATACGCGAGCGCGAAGGAACGGCCTGTGTGGTTGTTGTTTCTGGCACGCGGTTTGAATTAATTAATTATTTTTTTTGCACGTATGGGCACGTACTTGTTAAATATAATTGTATTAATATGTCATATGTAAGTTGTACTTGTGGATGCTAGCTCTAAAATGAAATTTACATTATGCAAGGAAACTAGAGGTTAAGTACATATACAAAGTACGTATTAGTGTGTCAGGAAAAAAAAATTATGACTTGCTCGACTTTTGAGTCTCACTGAGACCACTTTAACAATTTTTAAAATACGCAAGTCAAATGAAGAGGAAAAGTGAGCATCAATGGTCAACAAGAAAAATTGTCAAATCGTGAGTGTAAGGGACCTTCATGCTTTATTACCTCCGTCACCGAAGGTGGATGGAGGTTTTGTTTTCACCCCTGTCTTCTGTTTGTCCCTGAGCAGGACATCTCAAAACATTATGGATGGGTTTGGACAAAACTTGGTGGACGGGACGGGGTTGTGACGAGGAAGAAATGATTCAATTTTAGTGAAGATCCGGATGCAGATCCGGCCTATCAGTGGGATGCAAAAGGTAGAAGGTTCAGCTTGGCGGAGGTATGTGCTCTACCGAGTGCTGTTCCAGTTCCAGGCTGTCGTTCATCATTTTGGGAGTGTGGATATTCCACTGATGTGCCCTCTTCGGTCAAGATGGGAATTTAGAATTTTCCCGTGTGCCAGCACGTAATGGCCTGCCTTTTTTTTACAGTCATTCCATGACTCAAACACAGACGAGACAGTTAGTTTAAATGTGGCATTTCCTTAGATGGGGTTTTTCTCGATAGAGAAATAGATTGCAGTGTGAAGTACAATCTGGAAGTGATGTCAAAAGAAATGACGTTAACGAGACTCGTGCAATGGATTAATTCTTCAAATGAAATGAACATGGCGGAAGTAAAACTGAGGAGTTGGCAGGATAGTCTCGTCCCGAGAGGTACTCATGCTCACCTCTAAGCTGTCTCGCCTGGGTTTGAATCCAAGCCCAGCTATACACTCTCATCCCGGTGTTTCACAGGCAGGTCCCTCGGACGGACGTTAAACTGGGCGTACTCTCTGCGAGCATTCGTTGCTGGATGTTAAAGATCCCAATGTGTCCTTTGTGAAGCGTATGCAAGCTACCACCTGCACCCTGAACAAATTCCAAATTCCTGCTCTAACCGACAGGGGACACTGTGTCAGCGGCATAGCCGCACACCAGCAAATGATGCAACCAGCAGCCGTGTGCTACACACGAAAGGAAAGGAAAGTCGAATTGAGAATCGTACATTTCAAGATACCATTGGCTCATTAAGCAATACTATTGGTTCATTAAAAAGGTGTCCAACATGCTGTGCATTTGGAGCAGAAAAGTTCTGGGCAAAATATTTGGCACACGAATCTCAGTCGTTCATTTTGCCGACACAGCTTCATCATCTAAATGATCTCTTAGCGTTGATAGGGTCTTATCGTTCATTTTTGATGGGCAACTCCAAAGTTACAGGAGCAAAACCTTGTACGTCATCTTTACGGATTTGCTGTGTGCGTGTTCACCCAGAAGCACTTTTCCTTGGAGGTTTGTTTGCTGCAATTCCTCTTCGCCTACATCCAAAGGTGGGTGGAGGGGATGTGCATGGAAATGTTGGTGGGCGATAGACGTAACAGCACTGATCGTTGGTTTTGATCATCGAACTATTAATTTATATTTGTCTTTCCTTTCCTTTATCTCGGCCTCTCTTGGTTTTAACCTTTAACTCCACAGTGTTGCAGTGAGCAGTTTCGTTGATGCGTGGCCCAGCCTGTTGTCCCTCCTTAAGGACTGTTCCCAGCTTAATCTACCTCCTCCAGGAGCCTTGTTGCTGTTGGGGTTTGTACATACTTTAACCACATGACCATAGCCTATTATGACCCTCAAATAACAGCCATGTTTGCATTGTGCACCCTTTTGCATACCTTCTCATGGGTGGGAGTGTCTGTATCACGCCATGCGCCAGGTACGTGAAACGACGTCACTCTTGCTGATTGTTCGTGCTGCATTTTTTTCAGTATCTTGAATGATTTTGTTCTGAAAACTCCACCGCTGGAGAGCAAGAAGGACCAGAGGGACCTACAGGTGTGTTGTGCATCTCCCCGTTCTCATGCTCTGTGCCTTGTGTGTTATGTGCTTATCTTGCAAAAAATTTCAGATGCGATGCTGGGTTTTCCCTTGATAATATGAACTGTGATGATTGTTGAGTGTAAGTAAGTTCCATGCAGCAGCCTATCCCTCAACATATATCTCGCTATCAGGTTTCTGGCCATAAAACCTTTAAACATTACGTTTTATGTCGAAAAACATTAGCGATAAATGGTATCATAAAGTCTCATACTTGTCAATATTGCATCATTGACTGTCTTAAGCCAGTACGACGCCAGCAACAATGAAGCTTATCACGAACAATCCTCTTGAAGAAGTCCTTTCGTTCAAGCTTCTGGGTCTCACTATTTGCCATGATCTTTCCTGGGAAAGCCACATTTCCAACCTGGCCTCCAAAGCCAGTCGCTGACTGGGCATCCTCCATCGTGCAAAGTCCTTCCTTGGCACTCCTGCTTTCTGCTTTCCTCCTTACCACACACAAAGCTTTCATCTGCAGTCTGATGGAGTACTGCTCTCCCCTTTGGGCTGGTGCTCCTGCCTCTCACCTTTCTCGGCTTCACGCTGTGGAAACCAAGGCATTTAGGACCATTGGTATCTCCCGCGGTGAGGCTGAGTCTTTGGATCTCTCACTCTCTCTCACCGCAGAGACAACTCGGTGGTTTTTCTGTCTTCTACTATCTCCTCTCTGGCCTCGTCCCCCCCACCCCCCTGCCCCGTCTGAGATATGTCCCCCTCATATTTCTGCAGGACGCTCAAGGTCCACCAACAACCCCCTTCTGGTAAAACTACCAAAATCACGAATCACCGCTCACCTTCACTCTTTCATTCCTCTTTTTTTCCTCAGATCAGCAAGTCTTTGGAATAAACTCTCACACTCGCTCCAATCCCATTCTTCCCTTCAGGTCTTCAAAACAGCTGTTCACCACCACCTGTCTTCCCCCATCCAAAACCTCAATTTTTTTTTCTACCCCTGTTAATTCACCCCAAACCCACTTCCTTCATATTCCTTGCTTTCTTTCCTGAAATTCCCTGGACTGTCCATTTTTTTTTACCCCATGTACCCCACCCAATCTCTCTCCCTTCCACAGATCTCCTCATGTCTCTGTTCCCCACTGTTTTGTCCTTCCATCTACCGGCCCTCTCGTCTCCTGCTCCCCTTGTTGTACGTTATGTGTGTCAGCTCTCACACAAGTCTCGACATTGAATACAAAAAAAATCGATAAAAGGACACTGTTCACGCTGCTAGACACTGATCAACAAGTGGTTGTCATAAAAGCCACATTCTTTGATTGATTAATGTCCAACTGGCAGGTCAGTATGGTCCAAACTTGCGTTCATTTATGACATAAAGCATGGTTAACACACCAGCACAGAGCTACACAGCAAAGTAACTGATGACTGCTTATTTGCCTCTCCCCTCTCACTCTGCCTTACTCTTCATGGCCATCCAACAACATCTGTCAAAGGCCCTCCTACTATACATTAATCGTAATTACCTTTTTATGCCTCCGGTGATTATATCGCCGGTGGTATTATGTTTTCGGGTTGTACGTACGTACATGCAAATTTTCTCTTCTCTCTGCAACCCCTTATCCGATTGACATGAAATTTTGACCATAGATGCGACTCATCCTGCAGAATTTTAAAATTATAATGATGTCATAGGTCACGTGGGATTGGCGGCCATGTTGGGAAAACGGAAAAACTTTGGACCTCTGCATCTCCTAAATCTTGGGTAGAGTCGAAATCTTCAATGCCATTGGTCATGTTGTTTGGCAGCCAAGTTAATTTGAAAACCGAAAATTGAGTAACCTTTTTCTCCAAAACCGTTTACAGATCAATATGAAACACGTTTCCTTACATGGAGCAAGAACAGTGAATCACAACTGCAAAGTTTGGCATCGATTGCTCCAGCAGTTTCTGAAATATAATTTTTTAATTTATTCCTTGAAACCAATGTGGCTGCCACACCATGTGACTGATGAGATCATTGTTAAATAAATTGTTTGTAGCAACATTAGTGAATCGTAAATCCAGTCTCGCATCGAAAGGCTAAGCGGTTTCAGAGAGAGAAAAAAAATATATGATCGACTCGGCATGGGGAATATTGGTTGAAAATTTCAACATTATCGGTCACATGGTCTTGCAGCCATGTTGGACAAAAAGCCTTATCCGATCAACGCGAAACTCCAAATACGTGATCGGCCACCAATTCTGAATTTGATTTGATAAAGAGGACGTCGTGGGTCAGGTGTGCGATTGAAGCGGGGAGGAATGAGGTTTTCTTTTTTTTTCACCATAGAAATTTCACAATTTTCACCATAGCTACGACTACTCATGCGGAATGTTTTTGTGATAACGAAGATGTCATAGGTCATGTGGTGTGGCAGCCATGTTGGAAAAAAGGAAAAACTTTGGACCTCTGTAGCTCTGAAACCACTCCATGGAAAAACAAGGACAAATGTGTCCAAGAGCTACGTCCTAAAGGTTTTGTCTTCACCAGAAGAAGAGGTAGAAGAAGAAGAAGAAGAAAAACAACAACAACAACAACAACAACAACAACAACAACAACTTCCGATATTTCAGCACGTGCCTTGATTGAGCCAATAGCGACACCCGACATGGACGATTGTCGTTCATGACGAGAAAATAGTGTTTACGAATTTACAACACATTAAATGGAATAATCTTTAAATAGTAACATGAACTTTTCGAAACTTTAAAGCAAATGTCCAAATATATTTAAAAGTTCATGATAGACGCTCTCAAAAGGCATCCTCAATGCGAGGATGTGTACCAAAAGTTCTCCACCTATGTCATCATAGGTCACATGGTTTGGCAGCTATGATTTTTTTTGAAGAATAAACATTTTATAATCTTCTTCTGCAGAACGGCTTGACAGATTGAGGGGAAACTTCACTTACCTGTTCCCCACTCATTGGGGATACCAGGATGTTCACAAACGATTAATGTCACATTGTCTGGCAGCCATATTATTTGTTTGAACGAAATTCTCAAAAAATTATTTCTCTTGAACCGCTTCATCAATCGATGTGAAACGTCACAGCTATGATTGAATGGACACGTGGAATATATGTTTTAAATTTCAAACCGATCAGATGCATGGTCTGGCAGCTGGAATTATTTAATATTTTAAATCTGGGTTCAGGGATTTAAATCAAACTTGGTACAAGTATGTATAATGATATAATGTTTCACATAATGTGGGCGGAGGCATATCTGGTGACGTCGTGACGTCGAAGGTTGTCCTCGTGTTTTTTTATTTTTTGTCATCCTTTTTACTTCCACAAGCAGCATTCTGTCTGTTTGTGAACAGGATATCTCAAAGAGTTGTTGATGGATTCGGACGAAACTTGGTGGACAGGCTTGGTGTGTGACGAGGGTGAATTGATTAGCTTTTGGTGAAGATCCGGATCTGGATACAGATACTATAATTTTAAAGTGATTCTTCATCATTGAGTGATTGGGCCAAAAATGATATATAGCATATTATCTCAAAAAGTTGTGGATGGATTATGACAAAACTTGGTGTATGAGTTGGATAGTTGACTAGAACAAGCTGATTAGATTTTGGTGTGCGACCAGGACGAATGGTCCGGATGCGGATCCGGCCTTAAAGTGGTATACAAAACTTACTGTTTAGCTGTTGGAGGTGCGTGTTCTACCGAGTGCCGTTCCAATTGCCTCCGCCATCGAAGGTGGGCGGAGGTTATGTTTTCACCTCTGTTTGTTTGGATGTTTGTCTGTGAACAGGATATTTCGGACGGATTCAGCCAAAAATTTGGGGAGAGTTTGTGTGTGTGACAAGTACGAATCGATTTGATTTTCGTGAAGATCCGAATCTGGATACGAGAACCTTTTAAAGTGATTCTTCACCGTTGAGAGATGGGGCCAAAAACTATATGTGGCATGGTATTTCAAAAGGTTGTGGACGAGTAATGACAAAACAAGGTGGATGAGTTGGGTCGGTGACAAGAACGAGCCGATTTGATTTTGGTTCAGGTCCGGATCCAGTTCCGGTCTTTCAGTGGAATACAAACCGTAAACCGTTCAGCTGGCGGAGGTATGCGCTCTACCGATTGCCGATCTGGTTTGTGACTGTGAAGATCAATGAAGATGTTTGGAAATACTTTCCTAATGTCCAAAATTTTTTGGAAATGATATATTTTCAATTCTTTCCTTTCCTTTGAATTATATGAACAAAATAGCACTTTCGGCTTGATGACATTTTATTTCATTTCTTTAATTAGAAACGTGTGATTCGCGCAGTTTCACATTGCTGTGAAATGCCATTGCTGAAAAAATACTAACTGCCTTTAATTGAGCAACACGCATTCAGAAGACCACGAACAATTTCGATCAAGAAACAACAAATATCCAGTAGTTATAACCCTGTTATGATATGGAGATTTCACACGATGTACTTCATGGAAAACCTATTCAAAGGGGGAACGAAATGTAGAGCCAATTGCTGTCGGTTTATTTATTATCCCCCCGAGGGAGGGAGCGGGATATTGTAATCATCCAGTTTCTTTGTCTGTCTGTCTGTGAGCAACTTTACGGCAAAACGGCTTTAGCAAACTATCAAATTTAATCCACAGGTGGGCAATGAACCTTGGACAACCCCATTAACTTTTGGGTCCAATTCGGTCAAGGTCAAGGTCACGAAAAGATCAAAATAGTTTTTCGCTCATAACTTCGTCAAAAATGATCTGATTTACTTCAAACTAAGCTTATAGTGAACCTTATTCTATTTGTCACTTATAATCCTACCCATTCCTATAGTAAAAAATGCATATTTGTGAAGATCGGTAGGGTCCGAAGTTTTGGGGGTCATGGTCATCGGTCAAAATTACAAATTTTCCATTATAAATCAAAAAATGTTAGGAATATGCGTGTTTACTGTGGAAGACATATATCAAGTCCTTTATTGGCTTTCATTTGACACCATGACCTTTGACCTTACCTGGCCTTGAAAGGTCAAAATCATTTTACGGTCATAACTTCGTCAAAAATGGTTTAATTGACTTCAAACTAAGACTAAAATATTCCTTATTCTATTCCTTATAATCAACATTCATGTTAAGGATGTATCAAATTTAAATTTGATCCCCAAAATAACTTTATGCCTTAAATGAGTGGGATTTGCTGTGCCTGGCACCACTTGTTTATTAAGTTTTTGGAAAAAGTGACTTTCTCTAATGATAATTATTTTTTCTTTTGTTCATACTATGTTATTAATCGTCTTGGAAAGATATTGGGGGGGGGGGGTGGCACTTTGTGTAAGTGATGTGTAGAAATTGTACTCAGATATACAAGGAAACTTCGATGCAGGAGGCAGTTATTTGGCCCACATGCCATCCGTGTAACTTTTTAACTTATCTCTCTGTTTACTTATCTTCCATGATATCGACTGATTTTTACCATTAACTTAATCTTTTTGAACATCTGCATCCCTTCTCACATCTTCAGACAGGCTTCGCCTCCCTGACCACTCACCAGGCGTTGAGTCCTTGACCCTCAATTTTTTTTTGAGTCACTAAAATCACAAGCTGTTTAGCACCCACACAAGTGTGATGATAATGATTGCCGAGTGGAGGTATCGCTTGGGAATTGGGTGGGATGTATCAGGTGCCATTTTGATTGATGCAGATTTCTCAGGACCGCAAAGTTCATGAGTCTTTTTCGCCTCGGATAATTCTTGTCCGTAGGACATCACACAGCGCCTGGTGGAAGCTGTGGCGACAGTGGCGGGTTCATCACTTGAACAGACCACGTGGCTGCGCAGGAATCTGGAAGTGAAGGCTGGACCTCAGGTGTCGATGGATATTTCTGGGCAGCAAGACGTTAAAGGTGCAGTTTAACACGTTGTCCATTGCATCTTGAATTGCATATATTGTTGATTTTATGCCTCCATTGACGAAGTTGCCGGAGGCATTATGTTTTCGGGTTGTCTGTTCTTAAGTACGTACATATGTCTGTACGTATGTCCGTCCATGCTAATTTTATGTTTTCTCTGCGACCGCTTACCAGATTTACACGAAATTTTCACCAAAGGTGCGACGACCCGTTTAGAATGTTTTAATGATAATTGTGATGTCATAGGTCACATGGTTTGGCAGCTATATTTTGCAGAATAAACCTTTAAAAATAACTTCCAGAACGGCTTGACAGATTGAGGCGAAACTTCACCCACATGTCCCCCAAGCCTTGGGGATACCAGGGTGTTCACGAATAATTAATAGGTCATGTGGTCTTGCAGCCGCATTGGATTGAACAATAATCTAAAATTCTTTCTTTTGAACTGCTTCATCAATTGATTTGAAACTTCACAATTATTATCTCGGAGTCATGGTGAATATATGTTTTAAATTTCAACCTAATGTGACGCATGGTCTGGCAGGCAGAATGATTTAATATTTTGAATCTGGATTCAGGGATTTAAATCAAACTTGGTACAAGGATGTATAATGATGTAATGATGAGGGTTGAGGCATATCTGGCAACTTGATGTTGAAGAGTGTCCTTCTAGTTTTTTTGTTGATGTTATTTCTCGGTTTTGTGCAGAACAGCATCGATTATAATAATATGTATGTGCTTAATAAATGTGGTGCAACAGCTTTCGAACCATCAGCAGTGTCTGCTTCCCCCCTATGCCCTGGCATTTCCCCCTCTTTTTGTATGATGGGTCCCATCCATCTCCCTTTCTGCTTTAATTCCACAATACTTTATTCCCATTTCCATGTCTTTGCAGACATTCTGCTGTCACCGGTGGCAGAGATGGTCTCCTCAACTCCTTCAGCTTATAGTGTACATGCTCTCACTCTACTGGCAGAGGTGCTGATGGAAAGGGTGTATCTGGGGCAATGGGGTGTTGTTCTCCTTAAAATATTTCATGAAGGCCTGAGGATCATTTAGTTTGCTTTGCATTTTTGATGAAATATGGGAATCCTGAAATTCTATGTATATTGTTGAAAAGGGGCAAGGTATGTTGTGTATTCTGAATACAAATTATGTGTATATAATGTATATAATGAATATATATATATGTATATATGTATATGTATATATATATGTATATGTATATGTATATGTATATGTATATGTATATGTATATGTATATGTATATATATACATATACATATACATATACATATACATATACATATACATATACATATACATATACATATACATATACATATACATATACATATATATATATATATATATATATATATATATATATATATATATATATATATATATATATATATATATATATATATATATATATATATATATATATATATATATATATATATGTATATATATTTGTTACATACATCAGACACACTTCCTGACTGTTATGGTGAGCATCGCCGCAGATTGTCGCACACGGTAAAACCGCATAATCCGAAAATGAAAAAACGAGATGTGTGTTCATAAAGCATAATATTTTCTCTCTGCTAAGTTCCGTTCTCCCCCCCCCCCGCTCCACCCACCTCTCTCTGTGTCCCATCCTTGCTCTGCCCCCGCCTAATACAGAGCAGCATCCTTCCATGCATCTCTCCTCTCTCTGAACAGGAGTTTGTCTCCGCACGCGTCCGGGCAAGAGTTTGTCTCCGCACGCGCCCGGGGAAGAGTTTGTCTCTGCATGCGTCCGGACCGGAGTTTGTCTCCGCACGCATCCGGAACGCAGTTTGTCTCCGCACGCGTCCGGACTGCAGTTTGTCTCCGCACGCATCCAGACCGCAGTTTATCTCCGCACATGTCTGGACCGCAGTTTGTCTCCGCACGCGTCCGGACTGCAGTTTGTCTCCGCACACATCCGGACCGGAGTTTGTCTCCGCACATGTCCGGACCGCAGTTTGTCTCCACACATGTCCGGACTGCAGTTTGTCTCCGAACACGTCCGGACCGCAGCTTGTCTCCGCACGCGTCCGGACCGCAGTTTGTCTCCGAATGCATCGGGACCGGAGTTTGTCTCCGCACGCGTCCGGACCGCAGTTTGTCTCCGAATGCATCCGGACCGCAGTTTGTCTCCACACATGTCCGGACTGCAGTTTGACTCCGCACACGTCCGGACCGCAGCTTGTCTCCGCACGCGTCCGGACCGCAGTTTGTCTCCGAATGCATCCGGACCGGAGTTTGTCTCCACACGTGTCCGGACCGAAGTTTGTCTACGCACGCGTCTGGACAGGAGTTTGTCTCCGCACGCGTCCGGACAGTAGTTTGTCTCCGCACTCGTCTGGACAGGAGTTTGTCTCCGCACGCGTCAGGGCAGGAGTTTATGTCTGCACGCATCCAGACAGGAGTTTGTCTCCACAAGCGTCCGGACAAGAGTTTGTCTCCGCAAGCGTCCAGACAGGAGTTTGTCTCCGCATGCGTCTGGACAGGAGTTTGTCTGTTTCCGGACACCTCCGGGCAGTGTTTGTTTTTGGACTGCATTTATCTCTGGACATGTCCAGGTGGTATTTTAGTATAACTGGTACAAAATGTATTTCAGACATTATTTTGTTTTCATCTTCACTGTTATTCAATGCAGAAGCATTTTGATTAGACGGTGTGAATCATAATTAATGCCTCACGGCACATCCGCCTTCCCTCCTCCACCCCTCCTCACTCTCACTCCCTCCTCATTCCCCTCCATCCTCTTTCCCTCTCCACCTCACTCCCCCCCTCTGTCTTTCCCCCCCACCGCTCTCCTCTCCCTCCTCTTCTCCCCCTCCCCACTCTTTTTCTACCTCTCTTTTTCTTCCTCCCCCCACTGTAGTATTCCCGACAGCGAAGCACCAGGTGTTATTTGCTCATATCCCAATAAATGTCAGTGTGTATGTGTCTCCTCCATAACTCTAAAACCATGAAACCGAGCAGCCTGAAACTTTGCATGCAGACAAAGGGAACTCCAAGGGAGTGCATGACTGAAAATTGGGTGTTTAGGTTAATTAAAACACGCCTTTTGAAAATAATTAACAGCCTAACTTAATTATCCTTTCGCAAGGCGTCATCCTCGGTCATCCCTCTGTCAGCTTGCTGGGGTATTGATTCACAATTTTGTTTGGCCTATTCCAACATTCCTTGATTTGGAAACATGATCTAATCTCATGGACTTTTTTATTTTTTATTTTTTTGGATTCACTGTCGAGGCTCATATTAGAGCTAACACACAGAACTTGCACCAAGGGGAGCAGGAGACAAGACAAGAGGGGTGGAAGAGGGAAGGAAAAATCTGTGTGGAGCAGAGACATGTGGAGATCTGTGGAAGGGAGAGGGATGGGGCGGTGTACAGAGGGTAAACAGGATGGACACGACTGAGGCTTTCAGGAAGGAAAGCAGGGAATTTGAAGGAGGTGGGTTTGGGGTGGATTAATGGGGGTAGAAAATGTTGAGGATTTGGATGGGGGAAGATATGAGATGGTGGTGAACAGCTTTTTTGAAGACCTGGAGGGAAGAGTGGGATTGAAGAGAGTGTGGGAGTTTATCCCAAAGGTGGGAAAAAGAGGAATGAAAGAGTGAACTGGAGCAGTGATTCTTAATGTTGGTAGTTTTACCAGAATGGGGTTGCTGGCAGACCTTGAGCGCCCTGCAGAAATATGGGGGGGGAGACATATCTCAAACAGAGAATGGGGGGGAGGTCAAGCCGGAGAGGAGACGGTAGAAGACAGAGACCACCGACCTGCCTGCGGTGAGAGAGTGAGAGGCCCAAAGACTCAGCCTCATTGTGGGAGATACCAATGATCCGATATGCCTTGGTTTCTACAGCGTGAAGCCGAGGGAGGTGGGAACATCAGCCCGAAGCCCGAAGGGGAGAGCAGTACTCCATCGGGATCATTGGTATTGTGAATTTGCTGAAATTTTTAGATTTCACTCCAGCTTTCAATTCGTATATGTATGCATGTATGTGTGTATGTATATATATATATATATATATATATATATATATATATATATATATATACATATATATATGGTATACACCAGGGTATACTATATATTTAACCAGGGTATACACCGGCCCAGTATACTGGTACTCATTTCGCCGACCTCGGAAGGATGACAGGCTGAGTCAACCCCCTGGTGTATTAATTCAGTGGCCCAACGGGGCTTGAACTCAGGACCTTTTGGATCCCAAGCCGCTGCCCTAACCACTGCGCCAACACCAGGCTCCTATATATATATATATATATATATATATATATATATATATATATATATATATATATATATATATATATATATATATATATATATATATATATATATATATATATATATATATATATATATATATATATATATATATATATATATATATATATGCATATATATGTATGTATATATGTATATATATATATGTATATATGTATGTATGTATATATATATATATATATATATATATATTGTTACGGTTGTGGAAATCGCATTTCACCATAAAGAGTCCTCAGGTGAGATATATCAGTAAGTTCATGTGTAGTTAGCCCAAACCCGTTATATAGAGGGAATATGTGTGATTCATCCGGGCTGCGACGCTTTGAGTTAGCCATTTTTCTTTCTCTATTGTTATTTTCGACCATTAAGCAGCCAACAACGCAAACAGCCACTACCTTTACCTTCACAACTCCATCCCGCAAACATCGCTTCACCGCCATTCCCAAACGACGCCCGCCAACCACCAAACCACCACAGAAAACCCCCCACCACCTTCGCCTATCTCCTTCTCCAACCATCGACCACACCACCAGTCAACACCAAACGTCGTGCTGTCCAGGGCCCGTTCGGCGATTGGTGCCGAACGCATCGAGCCGCGAGCGCGAATGGCGGCCTTTCCGAGGGAGAAATTCGGATCAGGAAGGCTTCACACCCACTTTTTCTCCGTCCAATGGGCGAGCGTCGGGCGGTATGGCCCCGCCTCCAAGCGTGATGAACGTGGATTCTTTACGAGAGGAATTCGGATCAAAAGAGGTTCACGCCCCCGTTTTGCCGCACCAATGGCTCAACAGAGGGTGGCATGGCCCCGCCTCCAATCGCATTTTGATCCTGAAATTTGCATATAGGCTCCTCCTGTGGCCTAT